>NW_006800230.1:163193-170373 GCF_000485575.1 Poecilia formosa
GTAATGTTTAATTGCTGCCTTTAACATGTGGAATTCCTTCTATGGCCCAACAGGTGCAGATATCACACCAACCTAAGATTGCCGCTGATCTACCCTCACCCTTACCGACAGATCACTGTGGAGACAGAATTTGACAACCCGCTTTATGAGACAGGAGGAGTAAGTGTTCAAATGTGGAAATTATTATAAGTTAGAGGCAGAAAACATAAAAACCTTTTGTTTTTATATTTTTATGTTCAGTTTTAATATTAAAACAAGTGTCATTACTTTTCTCAAAGCAGGTAAGTCATTTTTTAAAAGATTTCACATGAATAACATCTTTGGAACCCTTACCTTCCCTATGATAATCAGCTGCAGTGAGTCTGCTAAACCTTCTTGCTAAATGTGTAGCATTAGCTTAACGTGGTTTTTCAAATGACATGTTGAGAAAACTAACTTACAGAGTTTAAGCTGTGTGATAAACAGCGCCCTTGGGCCAGAACTGTAACACATTTTTTTACAAGCAAAAGCCCAAGATGGAACCTTTATATTCACATTTTCCTGATATGTCAGTAAAATCTGACGCTCAAGCAACATCCGTGAACAACAGGTCTGGACCACATTTTTTGGTCCAGACCAAACCAACAAACCAAAACACTTTCCTGGTGTTAAGTCAAAGCTAATAGCCTACAACCCCAAACACGACCGAAAAAGAAAAGTTGTGAAAATGATGACAAAATAACGTTGAACTATCTGGGATTTTGTTGAAGTAACGCCGCCTCTATCACTCTCCTTCACTTTCAGCAGGACACTCGTGAATATGAAGTATCAATATGAAACATTTCTAAAGACACTTCTGAAGCAACCACCCGGCGCTGACACCTCATCAATCCCTCCCTGACCCTTTCTACCCAGGAGGAGGCCATGTAAATACAAATAATGATGTCCAGCCCCTCCCTGCTACAAGACACAGTCACTCATCCCCCCCCTCCTCCCTTTGATGTGATAGCTTTTGTAGACATAATGGGAAACTGAAGACGAACCTGTGAAGCAGGTTTTTGACTGTTTTACCGCCAGTCAAAACATTTTGGATTGTTTCAAAGTAGGGCTGTTGTAAACGAATATTTTAGTAATCGAGTAATCTATCGATTATTCTTACGATTAATCGAGTAATCGGATAAAAAAAAATGTGTCAGTGACACGAGTCGCTGACACATCGGCGGGAGGCAATATGGACAGGATATGTAAAGGAAGACGTCGGGGACAGGACGCCGTGGGAGGAATGTGAAATTAGAGGGTCAAAACATGTTCTTTTTGGGAGAACCTAGATTTCTAATCATTTTTGTTTCACTTGTAACACAGCTGCTGTCGGACCTTTTTTCTGTAGAAGCCAAGTTCATGTATTTTGTAGTTACAGTACCTTTGTTACTGGAGGAGTTTGACATTTCTGTGCTAAATTTAAAACATTTACATGCAGGAAATTCACAGAAAACAATCATAATTTATTTCACATTTAAAATCTAGGTGAGAAATGTTTATCTTTTTTGGAAAGATCAAATTGAAATGTAAATATTAGTTGAGGGACATAAAATGCCACTGCAGTCTATTGCACCATAACTGTCAGACTATAGGGGGCTCTGTTGTGCTGTCAGATGTAAATAATAGATTTAAAGGGGCAGTACTATGTAAAATCAACCTTTTTTGAGCTTTATGTCATGTCATAATGTTATTCCCTCATCAGAACCATACCTGGAGTATTGCTTTCATTCTTTCATGCATGTTTGAGAAATCCTTTAATCTCCCATGGCAACCATTCAGCTGTGCAAAGCTCTGCTTTACTTATACTGAATCAGCTGATGGGACAAAACTGATACAAATAATACATGTTTAAGGCACTCTGTTTTACCGCCAGTCAAAACATTTTGGATTGTTTCAAAGAGGAGAAATGAACTAAATCCCACTACTGTGGAAAAAGTTATTTTTGAATAACATTGCCAAAAAATGTCCCACAAGTACATTCAATATACACCAAAAAACAGGCAAATATAAATAAATTATATAAGATTTTACAATGGTATGAAAAAATACTTCCTCCCCCTTAGATTTCTTTTTTTTCACATGGAAAGAAATTGTCCTGCCATCAATTAATAACCTCCAGGGCAAATCACTGCAGGTTGTCTGCTGCGTGAGCCACTTAGCTGAATGAATCATCATCAGTGAATAATGGACTAAGTAGCACTAGTCATTGCTACATTAGCATAGCATTTACAGGCTGTAGCAGGGGAATGTACATGATGTGTCTCATGTCTGAAAATGTGTGCAGCCTGCTTCAGCTACAGCTCACATTCCAGTAGATGGTCAGGGAAATGATACTAGTTATTTGTCAAAGCTGCAGTAGGTAACTTTTATAAAAACCAATGTTTTGTGTATATTTCTTAAACTATGTCAGGACAGTATAACAGGCAAACTGGAAAAAATGAGCTCCTTTGTCTCAAAAATGCACAGATCAGAAGCAGCCAATCAGAGCCTGGGGGAGGGTCTTAGCGCTGTCAATCAACCTTGTGTAATCGTTTCTCAATATGCTAATGGCGGAGAAACAATTTACCTTTCCAGGAAAACTGTTTATCCGTCGTCATTGGTGATCCTGCTAATTACCGTTAGCATTCATGACAGGCTCCTTTGCACAGAAGAAGCAGTGATGCAGCAGTGGGAAAGAGGGAGGGTGCAAGCAACACATACATGAGCCTGATTGACAATGCTAAGACCCTCCTCCTATCTCTGATTGGTTGTTTCTGACTGAGCTGCATTTGTTCAGATGGAAAGAGGAACACAGAAAGCAGGCAGAAGAGGCGGATTTAAATATTAGTTGAGGGACATAAAATGAACTGTCTGGGATTTTGTTGAAGTAACAAAATCCCAGACAGTTCAATGTCTGGGATTTATGAAATGATTTATGAGAAAATGTTCTCATATTTTCTCATACGAGACAAATATGAGAAAATTTGTCTCATACTGTCACAACATGGTAACAGCTTTAACAAATACCTAAAATATATGTGTATTTTATAAAAGCTACATACTGCAGTGAATTTTTGAAACAAGAAACAGACCAACAATAGTGTGCTTGGATTACTAAAATCCAGACACAAAAAAAACTCCTGTCCATCCGATTCCACTGGAACTTTAACATCCACATTTGAACATGGGCCTCTCTTTCAATGACTTAATTTATTCAGGTGCTGCTAACGCTAACTATCAAAGCTCACTGACAGTTCATGAGAACGGCGGGGGAATTTCTCTGTCCACATTGATGAGTCATGTTCTCTTCCCAATAACTGACAATACTAAGAAGGAAAATGTAGCGTCTTTTATTTTTTTAACCCAGTCGGCCTAACACAGGAAGCCTCCTGTCCCCAAGTGTCCACCCAGGGCCAATGCAGAACTCTTGTCTTCTTCTTTTCGCATGTAGCTGGATTAACAGACGTGCTGTGACACGCCAGGAGAGGCTGGTGGTCAGAGAGGGGTCATGACCAGGCTTCACTGCGAGACGTGAAATGCGTAGCTGTAGTTAATTGATCAGTATTAAAGTGCAACTCAAGCGATCCCAGAAGAAGACGTATTTATTTTGATGTACTGTAAATGTGATGTTTTATGCAGAATAATAAATGTACATTTTCATTATGATTGGAAAAATATGATCAGTTTACTTAAATAAGAAGTAAAACTTGAATTAAAAAATGTGAAAAAGTTTGTAAAGACTGGAGTGTTTTAAGATGTGTGTGTGTGTGTGTGTGTGTGTGTGTGTGTGTGTGTCATGTTTTATATAGTAGGTTTGTTCTTTCAGAGATCTACCTAGAAAAAATATGAAAAATCTAATTTCTGAAATGAATGCATTCCCATCTCCTCTCTTGACCAGCCTTTTGTTTTCCATAAAATGCATCAGATTCCAGTAAATCTATCTGGACTGAACATATGTCTTAGGGGAAGATGAGACATTATCCAGGATTTCTGCATAATCTTACTGTGGAGAATTATGCAGAGGTAGGAATTAAGATTTTTTTTTAGATTAAATTTCCTTTCTGTCCATCACTCCACCCATTCTCATATCAGTGTTTTTTTGTTTTTTTGTTTGTTTGTTTTTTGTTATACAGACTCCATGTTTAGAATTTGACCTCCAAGAAGTCGGGCTTCAGAATTAGCAACATATTCAAGAAAGTCTATGATTTTGACATTAAAATGGATTTTTAAAAATGAACAATCCTACTCTATAAAAGGGAAGTGAACTATAACTAAATGTTAACATTACCACAAAATAATGTTCTTATGGGTAAAAATGGACGTGAGTTGAAAATGTTTAAAATGAATAGATGAAAAGTCAGAATTAGACAGGGCAGCATTTCTCTGAGGTTTGAAATCAGTCTGATACAGAATCTAACCACAGTTTCTATTCAAAATCACCAATCAGATTTGAGCTGAGGTTATTGGACAAGCACATGAGCGAGCCCAGGACCAAGATCCGCCCCAAGAAGCCCAACCAGATGGCCAGCCTGTGGGGAATGCTGCGCCTCCTGGGCCGGCTGGGCGGACACACCGAGATAATGATGGAACAGAGAAGCCTGTGGGCTGCTGTCATTAGCAGGATCCACTCAGTATTTATTTATTTTTTATTACTTATAAGGATCCACTCAGTATGACGGGCACAATGTGACACATTATCTAGTAAACATTCACATTCTTTTTTTTTTTTACACTAGCAATGGTAGATCTCATTAACTGCGTTTCCCTTACAAATGTGTGTAAATCTTTGTAAATGTTAATCTCTCAATAATCCTCCTCATTTTTTATCTGTCACCATCATCCCTACCTGGATCTCGCCTCCTACTAACTCCCCGTTGTTTCAGGTTCCATCTGGTAAACTCAAGAAAAGATATTTCCTGATGACCAAACCCCGACACAGAGGATGGTCAGAGTTGTCTACAATTTTCTTTGTTTTATGAGGAATCCTTCTTTGCATCATCATCCTCAGAGGTTTCATAGTCGTACCCAGAACAGAACCAGCCTTCTATATCAGGTTATTGAGCCTTTTAGGTCCCTGGCTCTGATGCTGCTGCCCCAACAGATGACAGCAGAGGAGATGATGCTCTCAACTACAGACTGACAGAAGATCTGCAGCATCTTGCTGCAAACCTTGAAGGATCTTAGCTTCGTCAAGAAGTCTAGTCTGTTAATTCCATTCTTATATAACAGCTTCACTGTTGCGTCTCCAGTCCAGTCTGTTGCCAACAACTGCAGAGTCATCTGAGTATTTCTGTAGATGACAGAGGTCAGACTTGTGCTGGAAGTCTGAAGTGTAGATAGTGAAAAGGAATGGTGAGAGTACAGTCCCCTGTGGTGCTCCTGTGCTGCTGACCACCTGGTTAGACACTCAGTCCTTCAGTCTCACAAACTGTGAGGCTGAATGGGAACATCAGTTTTTAGAAGCACAATGTCTGAAACAAGACTCATCACCATCCTGATGTGATTTGACAGCAAAGCAACCAGAGCTGTCATACAGGCCACATAGAAAACTGTCTAATATCATAAGTGGACTCAACATTCCCACATTGTGATGGTTAAACTAATGGTAAAATTCCTTTGAAGAACTTCCATTCCTGTTTGTAGCTTTAACTTCCATTCTGCTTGATAAACGACTTCTCTCTATCCTAATGTTGTCGTCTTGCAAATATATAATGGCTTTGAGGCAAATTCTCCCATGTGGCTTTTCCCTACCTCCAGCCTCCTTTAATGTCCTAATGACTCTCTCTGTAACCAGCAGGAATTCTAATCGGAGTACAAGGTTTCCTGCATGGTAACAGTTTCTAGTGGCTTCCCTGCTGCGTTTAATTCATCTCTTGAGAAGCTTTTAACCAGATGCTTGATAATATCCGGCTCTCTGAGAAACCCACACACAGGTTTAATGAACCAAAAGACACTCGCAGAACCAGAATTACCACCTGCAGTTACTGTGTATAGCTGGTGGTACCATTATCCAGAGACACTCGGGAGCGCAGCGACAGGAAAAGATTCTTAATACAACAAAGAACTCACAGCACTGAAAAAAAACATGCAGTAAGAATCCATCAGTAATATTTGAAAAGACGCAAAAGAGGTATTTGCTCACTCTTCAATGTTATTACATTAAGGTGTAGATTGCTTCTGCAAATCTTTGTGAATTAAAGGGCCACTCTCAGTGAATTCCAGCATTAGCACTGTGATAGCAAGCCTCCTGAGTGTAAGTCCAGTTTGGTGGAATGCATGAATGCTAAAGTAGCCATCTTTCTTCAGCGTCACCATCCATGCTTCCTATAACCATGTGCAGTAATTGTACAATTTGAAATTTTGAAAATAAATTTGCTTAATAAATTCCCAGGTTTTCCCTTTTTAACACTCATGGAACCTCTTCAATCCACCACGATGCACCTGCATGAGAAAAATGCTTCAATTTTGAAAACATTGTAATTGTTTAGTTTGAAGGATAAAGGTGGTGATATTTCTCATTGTCTTACATAAGCACGTACAACAATCCTTCAAAACATTCACAGGTTCTCCAGTGACATTGTGAAGATGAAGTTTCTTCAGTTTTTGACTTCAATCTTGTGATTTTGCTTTAGAATTAGCTCAAGTAGAAGCATCTGTGTTGGTGCATTTCCATTAACCCTAAAATTGTGCAATTTGACATTTCAAAAATAAATTTGTTATTTTCTGTTAGTGCAATAGTTTCAAATTTTTTTTATAGCAATGCAACAAAAGTACTAAATTTTTTAAGTGCCTCTATCTAGAAAGACATTTGAAGAATATATTGTAATAGCACTATTATAATAGGCAATCTTCTGTCTCTTGTATTATGTTGTCTAAAAATTATTTATTGTCAATTTCACTTCATGAATGGTTGAAGAATTTGGTATTTTTATGATTGACTTCCATTTCCCCCAGATGTTGTAAAGTTCTGATTAGATTTTTGAAAATTCTATAATCAATAATCAATTAATACCATAACTGGAACATATTTAAGTTGGGTTTTATGTCATTCTCAGACAACATTTTTTTCTCTCCGACTGTAACTTCACAGTTACAGTGCACAAGTACTTGTAGCCTAATAATTCAGACTTTTGAGAAAAAGTTAATTTATAAGCTGTGTCCTGTTTTAAAAGGGTTTATATAT
>NW_006800230.1:170513-204714 GCF_000485575.1 Poecilia formosa
AGAGAGAGCGTTAGACCAACGCGAGCCACACTCCATACCAGTAAGTGGCGGTAATGCTACTATTAAGTTTGTTGCCAACCGCCAATAAACACAACAAGAAGAAGAAGAAGTTGTCGTGATAATTTCCAGCCACATTCTGCCGGAGTTGAACCAAGTTAACAGGTGAGACAAGATCCGTTTAAATTAGTAACTCGTACGAACATGGTTCGTTTATCTATATCTCACTATTTTAAATGAGTGTTTTAAATTTATATTTAATATATGTTCGGGTTGTTAAGTGAAGTTATTAACGCAAATTGGCTTGACGTCACCAAACTACAAATTTATCTCTACTTCTGCCTTTTCTTTTCTCTGGTATATCAGCAAGAATTTTACTTGATGTCGACTTTTGAGTCAAAACAAGTGAATTCATGTCGGACTGTACAATCACCTAACGGGTTGTGAAGAGCAAAGGGACTCGCACTAGCAGGCTAAATGTAGCTAGTTAGCATAATCCACGGTACACTGCTGTCAGCGCTGTGGCGAGACACGGTTGTGGCTGGGTTGAAGTTGGAGCAGTCCTTTTCTGTGATGTATCAAAATTTGACTTTTAGTAAATTTGCTATTCAAGGAAGGCGAAAAGCAGTATAGCTATCAAACTGTTTCTTGACTTGAAATGGTAAACATGATTGTGTTTACAGCATTTAATTTGTCAAATGACTACTACCGTATCCTCTAGTTTAAAGATGCAGATTTTCGTGAAAACTCTCACTGGGAAGACCATTACCCTGGAGGTGGAGCCCAGTGACACCATTGAGAACGTGAAGGCAAAGATTCAGGATAAAGAAGGCATTCCTCCTGACCAGCAGAGGCTAATCTTTGCTGGTAAACAGCTGGAAGATGGCCGCACCCTGTCGGACTACAACATCCAGAAGGAGTCCACCCTCCACCTGGTGCTCCGCCTGAGGGGAGGCATGCAGATTTTCGTGAAAACCCTCACTGGGAAGACCATCACCCTGGAGGTGGAGCCCAGTGATACCATTGAGAACGTGAAGGCAAAGATTCAGGATAAAGAAGGCATTCCTCCTGACCAGCAGAGACTGATCTTTGCTGGCAAACAGCTGGAAGATGGCCGCACCCTGTCGGACTACAACATCCAGAAGGAGTCCACCCTCCACCTGGTGCTCCGCCTGAGGGGAGGATGCTGAGGACCTGCTCACAAAGATGTTATGGTTCAGTTTTGAAGAGATGTGATCCTTGTCCACATAGTTTTCCTTTAACATATAAATAAAGTTGAAACATTCCTGACTTGAATGAGTTGTTTAATTTCAAAAACTAGGTTCATTAACTAAATATTCACAATGGAGTAAAACTGTATTATGTTTTGGAGCAGGTCAGTTGGCCTTTTAAAAGTCCAAATGTGCCTCAACTATGCAGACTTGCTTATCTGGATTTTTTTTCAAAGTCCAGTTGAACATTAGTCTAACTTAAGAATGGGTAAAAACCAGTTTTGTTTTCTAATCAAAATTAAAACCAAAACCTGTTTCCATTAGTGAACTTTAAACTTTAAATTGGGTTTTAAGTTTGCTGTGTTTCAGTAATGACCTTTATGTTGACCTCAGCATGTCTGACTGGGAGAGGCTCGACTAGTCTAATCACTCTGTGTAGACCTCACCTTGAATTTATCCATGTTTTCTAAAACGATCATATGGTCAAAAGTTAAAAGTTCAAATTGAAATGCTTCAAATACTTCAATCCATTTTAGATGACTGAACAAAACCTGGGTGTAAGTTTTGACTTTAGTCCAGAACCAAAAGGTTTTGAATATTTACCCAACAGTTGGGTCAGCTGTATATACAAGGTGGTTATATTTCTCGATCAGGGGTGGGCAATCCTGTCTTTGAGGGCTGGTGTCCTGCAACTCTTGGATGTCTCTGGTTCAAAGCACTTGAATCCAACAGCTGAATCACCTCCTAAGTGCAGTCAAGTTCTCCAGAGTCCTGCTAACAACCTCATTATTTGACTTGTGTAGAAGTAGAGACTCATCTAAAAGTTGCAGGAGACCGGCCCTCGAGGCCTGGAGTTGCCAGCACCCGTTCTAGATACTTGAGGTCATGAATGAAATCAAAACTAAAGCTGGCATCTCTCTGAAAAGCGTCCAGTGTTTTTTAATAAGGGAGCTCATTCAATCTGCTTAACGTAGTCCTGGATGTGACATTCTGACAGAGCTTCATTTAAAAATCTGTTGAGATAAAACTAACTCTTTTGTACTAAAAAAAAAAAAACTATGCAGCCTTAGAATTATTGCAGAGGAAACAAATTTAGATTTTTACTGGAAATGAATGTTGTGATGCCCCCACAAGGGAAGAAGCTGAAAAACAGTGAATATGACTGATCTGTGTAGCGTTCCTGGTGACAGTGGATTGAGCTTTAAACTAAACCAATGATTTTGCTGGCCTGGTTGATTCTGGGTAGTTTTGCTTTCATTGTAATGAAACTGCAGCAGGAGGGGATATAAAATGGATGATAAAACATTTCTTAGATGGAAAACATTGGCTTCTCAGCAGGTGAAGGCGATGGTGAGCCTTTTTGGTAATGTGGTTCACATGCTGGGAAAAAATTCCATGCAGAGGTTTTAAAGGGGCAGTATTATATTTTCTGGCTCCAATATCATTTTATAGCATAATTAACTGTTGCCTTCACTTATAAAAATGCTATATATGAAATGTGAATATGTCAAATAGATACATGACATTTCAGTTTGTAACTTGGCGCCTTGAAACTGGGCCTCTCTCTCTAAGAGGTCCTCTTTCCAACACTCTGCCTTCAGGAAGTCATCACGTCGCTGTTCACCCTTTAACAGTGTTTTTTCTGAGAAGTAGATCATATGAGCTCAGGTGATGTGCAGTTCCACCAGGTGTTTGCTAATTGCTGCTGGCTAGTCTGAAGGAAAAGCTGATTTTACATAATACTGCCCCTTTAAAACATCATGGTCCTCAATCGTGTCAGTAGTTTAGTGAAATTTAGTGATATAAATTTTAATCACGCCTAATGCATAGTCATGTGGTTCAAGAATTACACTAAATTAGCTGTTCCTGTTCTACATTTATTATATTTGATCTCATTTAAAATGTTAAATTCAGCTTTGATTCCTGATGGTTTCTCATAATGGCATAATCATGTTTCAAGATGTCACCAGATTCATTTGAAACTAAATGTGAGGTGCAAGAGATGAAGTTATTAAACAGACCCTAGTGAATGACAATGTGATTTTAGACAGTATTATGTAATTTTAAATTTAAGGTGAGATTAGGCAAAGAACCTCCCTGATCAAATTTGCATTTAGACAAATAGAATTTAATAGCATTTTATTACAATTGTTGGGATGTGCTTTACACTTTACATTAACTCAGCATAATTCACATTTTGCTTACTCCTCAAAAACAATCAGCGTTCTTGGGGTAGGAGAGTTCATGCATTTATGTTTTTAGTTCACCTCAGGATCAACGGGTTCATTCACTTGGACAGAAAAGTGTTAGACGTATTTTGTTTTCACGTTTGGCTGAGTTATACATGACATGTTTAAATTCACACACAAAGGAAGATCACAAGGTGCAGTTTTCTTTGTTCATAGAATGGTTTCTGTGCAGGAATCTCTGAAGTGAGCGTGCGGTTTCCGGCGACAACCCCTGGGCGTTACGGGCGGTGGCAGGCTGGGGGCGGCATACGGTCTGCACCGCTGCTGTTTGGAGAAGAAGCCTGAATCGTCGCGGTCGTAGTCTGAATCCACGTGGATGCTGACCTGGGGCACGGGTTGGTGCGGTGGGCGCTGAGGCTGATTGTCCCCGGAGGTGAGGCTCGTCAGGGAGGGGGTGGGTGATGGGGGGCAGGAGATCTTCAGGTGCAGAGTGATGCTGGGGAGCAGCGGGGACACTTTTACTCTTCATCATTCACTTTCTATTCTCAAAGGTCAACAGTCTGGCAGCAAATCCTCTTTATTTTATAATTTTTTTTTTCTGAACATGTTAGAAACTGAAGCCACTGAATATGAATATGTTTAAACTATAGTAATAAAACACAAGAACTTCAAATATTAAGTAAACCAGGGGGTTTGTAGCCTTCACAATCCAAAGAGCAATTTTTCCTGTCAGTCCAGCAATAACCAAATTAGAGCCACAAAACAATTTAAATTTTTTTGATTAACTATTAAATTATTTTTTTTCATTCTTTTAAAGAACCACAATTTCATTTCTGTTAAGTCCACTCATAATTATCCATCATGCAGAGCTGAGATAGGTTTTCTACAGAAGATGATAAAAAAGAATTCTAACTTTTGTTTCAAAATTGAGATTTAAATCTGAATCCTTTTTCTTTTTCACTGGCCCTAATCCTCTCCCTCTTCCTCTTCCTGTTCCGTACGTACCATGGATTTAAGAGATTTTTTTTTACATGGCCGAATAAAGTCAGAGTTCTAAGAAAAAGTCAGTTTTTCCAGTGGCCTTAATCCTCTTCTGTAGTTTTCCTTAGTGCTGCAAAGAACTAAGGATGTCACCAGTTTAAGAACTATTGACAATATTCAGGGAAACAGATGAAGTTTCAGTCATGATCAAGTCCCCATGGGAATGCTAATACAGTACACTTCTTCAAAGTAAATTTAAATTTTTATAAACGCTGGGATGTGCTATAGAGGAAGTGGGTTTAGAATAATTGGTCTAAAGCAGAGGTTTTTAAAGATTAGCTGCATTTCCCCTGTCCAATTGTGCAATTTGACATTTCGAAAATAAATTTCCTTAATAGACACAAGGCAGTTTTGAATCTGCCATGTGTGCCAACAAAACTCTTATCAAATCATATAAGTCTCACTGGCACAAACCATGAAGAAAAAGATGACCAGAAGTAGTTGGAGGATGTTTTTTAACCGCTTATCTTGTGAACAAACTTATTCAAGTGAGATTTTAATTGTGTTTCCTATTTAATGGAAACGCTGCAATTGTGAAGTTTTGTTTTTTGAGATTAGTGGAATACTGACAAAGATTTGTGCACATTTATGATGGAAAAGCAACTTGTGAGTCATATGAAATATATAACACCATTAGCTAAGTTCGTCAAGCTGAAGGTTCATACCATCTGTAGGCATTTGATTTACTTCCACCAGGTGTTAGTGACTTAGTGCTTTACGTCTCTTAGTCATTCCAAAATTTTGCCCTTTTTAAAAACTGCAGTTGGTGCACTGATGCTTGATTACACTGACTGATCATGGCAGGATCCCACAGCTACCCAAAGGATGTAATAACGGTCCCCCTTCTATCTGATCCAAACTCATCACAGCATCATTTGTCTTTTATTGTGAAAAATGAAAGCTATCAAAATTCTCTCAACAATTAAAATCCTTACTCTGAAAATTATTTTAATTCGACATCCATATATGAACACATGGTATAAGTGGTACAGCAGATATGTGTGTGTTTATGTTTCAGCTGTGTGTGAGTGTGTGCATGCATGTATGTGTGTGTGTGTGTGTGTGGTGTTGTGGAGGTGTTGCCCTAGCTAGGATAATCCATCAGCTCTCTGAATTAGACGGGCGGTTTCAGCACACAGTACCTGCGGTCTAGTTCATTTTGATCCGACGTGACTGTTGAGTAAGGGTTCATCTCCTGTAATGAACCACATGTACGTAACACCAGCAGAGAGAACGCGCACGAAACGACACAAAGCAAGCGCACACAGGCATGTACATGAAAACACAACACAAACACATGAAGGCAGAGTTAGAAAAATCGATTCCCAATAAGTAAATATTTTAGATCTATTGGCGTGACGATGATTTCTCATTTATATCCAAAACACAACAAAATCTAGTGTGAGCAATATTTTCTCAGTTACATCAGTGTTACACTTTGTCTACACTGATGAAGTATAACAGTTACATCCCGTTACATCAAAGCTCTGTTAACACTCTATGAACAGTCCAACCTGTCACACTAAGAAACAGCATCAATGATACAAACACTTAACACTTACAACACTTAAATTATAATGGATAAGGTAACAGATTCTGTTAAGGAAGAGGAAGTGGTTGGTTTACTCACTCAGAGGTTTGGTTTTTAATGCAGGGGTTAATCTGGGTGGGGTCTGACTCTGTGTGGGGGCCTACAGCCTCCATGTGAATCTTCACTGAGGATGGACTGATGGACTGAGGGAAACAGGAAACAGTTGGCATGCAGGAAGAACTCAAGTCTTTAAGGAGCATTAGACAGTTTTTCAACCTTGGATCTATACTCCTTTATGCACAGGTATAAAATCCTTTGTACGTCAACAGAACAAAGATGTACAGTAAAAAGTGCAGACACCCTCCGTGAGGGTGATGTTAAAATAAGGTTCTATTTAAATCAAACTATGAGTAGAAACACACACCACATATTGTACGATGCCATTATTTTAAACATAAAACCAAAAAGGATTGGTTTGTGAAAATTAAAGTGTAGCCTCAAAACAGCCATTATCAAACACAGAATACCCTGAAAATTAGAACCACTTGGCCAGACCTCAGTTGAATTAGGTCAGTCACATTAAAGGAGATGAGAATTTATGCACTCACTTATGTCATGTAATATATTTCTATTTAATTGTTTTAATTTTGTAGAAATTTGCTTTCACCGGAAAAGCCAGATTTTGTTCATGATGATTGATTTGTAAATGCAGTAAAAAACAAAAAAAACAAAAGAGGAAATCATCCATGAGGGTAAATACTTTTCCAAAGTCATGTACTTAAGTTTTCTCCTAGTTGCAACAGGTTGATCTGTTGTTGATGCTCAGCTCAGAGATGATTTGGCAATAATTTAATATTTTTTTCTCAGATTTCTCCCCAAAAAAGAAATATAGAGCCCAGGTTAAAAGAAAAATCTGTCAGTGACTTCCTTCTTAAAGAAAAGCAGAATGTACTCCACATTGGTGTTACTGTCAATGAATGTCAGCGTTGTCAGAAACTTTGATTTCTGTCAACAATGTTGCATCAAATAACTGATAAATTTTGGTTTTACCTGTCAAAAGTTATTTTCTTGTGTTAAGAACATATTTAATGTTTGTAAGAAGGTAAAACTATTTATGCATAAGACATATTTAGCTATTTTCTATCTTCACCGGTAACTGGAGGCTTTTTGAACATGGACACAAGACAAACTTTAGTCCCAGTGACACTATGAAAATCCAAAGCTATGTTTTTTTTTATGTGATTTTAGATTTTTGAGTAATCCCTTCAAACTCATTCCAGAACAAATGTCTGTGAGCTACATTAGCAGTAACGAGATGCAGAGTACCATCAGCCTCTTCTATGTCGAAGCAAAGACAAAATGGGCTTGATGAAGCAAACAGACTGTTTCTACGGTGCAGGAAAATGTGAAAGGAGATAAATCCTCTAAGATTAGGACGGACAGACAAGAAGACTGTAGTAAGTGTTATACAGTGCCTTTTCAGCAACACTGTGGGAAAGAGAGGAGAAACATACAGTATTAGTCAGAAAAAAACAAAGCCAGAAGCAACACACCCGCAGCAGATGGAGTGACGCACATGATTTCAATTTCAAGAAAAACACACTCACAGTTTTGGACATTAGAGTAAGAGTGGGTTTATCAGAGAAGACGCTGCCATAACGGCTCCTTTTTCTCACCTCCTCGTCGCTCTCTGGCTCAACGCTCTTTTTCTCTTTCTTTTTCTTCTTGTCATCCTCTTTCTTCTTCTTGTCTTTGTCCGGCAGGATGTCGTCCAGCCAGGCCAGGTCATGTTGTGAAAACATCAGGTCCAGTAGCTTTCGTACAACCATCAGTCCCAGGATCTACTCACGACGCAAGACAAATGAATAAAATAACAGAGGACAGTAGATTAAGTCTGCTGTCACACTGCTGTTACCAGCTCTGCTGGTAAAAATGTGCTTTACTTTGACTTTAAGGTCAGAAAAGACTTGAGCTTGTACCGACTAGGAGGTTTAGCACAACACAGTCACTTAGTCCAGTGGTCCATTTGCGTATTAAAAAGCAAAATAGTTGCAACTCTTGATCTGGTATGGTGGACCTCTGCTATTTGTGGAGGTTTGGGACAACAGTTGTCCATAAATGTTCAATGCATATTCAGATATGGAGTAGGAGCTGCTACAAAAGGCAGTTCTATGTGTTTTTAGAGGGAATCTCAAGCATTCATGGACTTTAATCTGTCCCTCAAGGATTTCACGATTATGATTTTTTTTGCTACCAAAATCACTGAATTTGTGCTTCCAATTTAGAGATATTTGCAAGGAATTTTGCAACGTTTGCATTTATGTATGATGGTAAATGTGATTTTTTTTAATTTTGTAACTCGCCATTGATCAGACTATAATATGACACCAAGTAAACCTGAGAAGAGGTAAGAAACACTGCCACCTGCAGGTGAGAGTTAGCAGTCACTAAAACTCAATGTTTTGACAATTCTGCGGAAAATTTACAATAAACTCGAAATCGTGCATCAAGGTGAAAAAATGCGAAGATCTGGGAATTTTCTGGGAATTTTTCGCAATCGCAGAATTGCAAAAAAAGTGGATGGCGTGACTAATGTGCAAATTGACAACTGTGTTAGCATTGTCACCACAAGCTAATGTGAACAGTCTCCACTCCGGGGGGTACATCCAATCAGCAGCAAGGAAAATGAATGCTGCTTTCCATAGATGACTCTGGTTATAATGATGTGTATAAGAAATTAATATCTGACTTCCCTGTTATTGCCAAGTTGTTTCCATATTGGAATGTATACTACCAGATATTGTCAGCCATGCAACTCAACCGACTGAAGTTAACTTGAAAAACACAGCTGTCAAGCAGACCAAAACGGCAGACATGAAACCCACCATGACTGGGAAGATTATGGCCAGGAAGGTGGACTTGAGGATCCAGAGGACGGCCAGACAGAGAATCTGGACAAGTGTGAAGAGATGGACGCGTCTCAGGGGGACGTGGCGCAGGAAGGAAAAGTCCGGCTGGTGTTTGGGCGGCATCAGATACAACTTGATGCGTTCCCAGAACTGGAACACAAAGATGGATGACAAGTTGCTACATGATCAGATGTTTATACCGAATCTTTACACCCAGGACACCCCATTGGGTGTAAAGACTAAATTTCATTGTTTTTAATTGACTCACATTTTTTAGAATTAACGTTTATATTGTTTTTTTTTTTTGTTTTTGTTTTTTTACTTACTACATTATATAAAATTTTAACATAAAATAAAATAAAAAATAGCCTTTTCACGAACCTGAATGCCACTCAGTGATGCCACTCCCATGTAAAGGAAGACTCCGTACAGGACTGGCATTGGGATATACTGTACAGAACAGCAATGCAGTAAAGAGTCAAAGAAAAAGAAGTGATGTAATGATGGAAGTAACTCTCTTCATAATCTTTCCACTGACCTGAAGGATGGGAGCGAGGAAGACTGAGAGTCCAGTCAGCACAAACACCAGAATGCCTGTCAGCCGCTGCTCCCTACAAATGACCAGACATTCTTGTAATGCCATCAGAGACAAGTAGAATCAGCTTTCCTTCAGTTTTTGAAACATTGTATTTGCAGAGTTTTGGGAAGAAACGTACAAATTACAAATACAATCTCAGAAAGAGGCCGTTTTCACCATGAAAACTTAGGGATTCTGTGTTTTTCTCAGTGGCAGCATCAGGACGGTTTTACCTGACTCCCAGGAACTGCGGCTGCTCTCCGGGGGCGCTGCATTCGCTCTCCATCTTCAGAGAGTCGATGTGGGCGATGGAGATGACGGTGGCAGCAACATACCAGGGTAAGCCCATAAAGGAACACACAGCCATCAGCACACCCACCCAAAACAGGTCCAAGTGGTACCCACAGCCTTTCTGCAGCCGCATGCAAACACAGGGAGTTGGTTAGAAAAAATACATACTCTGCATTTTAATGGGGCTCAACATATCTGGCTCGTGCTGCTCCATTAAATAAATTGTTACTGTTCTCACTTTAATTTTGTTTTGACAATAACAGCAAAAATAATTAATACAAAAACTTTTTATATCAACATTTCAGAAATGTGAGGCTACAACCGCAGAATACAGTCTGTGAAAATCAGGAAATTGCTCTGGGTAACTTTTGCAAAAGTATGTTTTTTACATAAACATTTTAACATAAACATCCAGCTCCTCTGTCTCCTGCCTGTGGTACAGTGCTCAGTCAGAAACAACCAATCAGAGCCAGGGGGAGGGTCTTAGCACTGTCAATCACACTCTTGTAGGAACTGCTCACAGCCTCCACCTTGCTGCTACAGCATGTTTATGAGCGAGATTGATAACACTAAGACCCTCCTCCTGCCTCCGATTGGCTGCTTCTGGCCAGCAGCAACACATTTCCACAGATGGCAGTAGAACCACAGAGGAGCTCAATTTTTCCACAGATTATCTGTCTCTTATTGTAGTGTTGGGTCATAGTGACAGTTTTAAAAAAAATTGTAACAACTCTTTTATCATGTGACTGTGTGATGCAAAAAAAAGTGTTTCCTTTGCAGTTTTGTGAAGTAAACAAATTTTGATACAAAAAAACACCTCAGCAGCAAAACTTTCATTGAAAAATGTGAATTTTTTCAAAATGAGTATGTTTCCATTGAGCACATCTATTTTTGAAATGTCAAACTGCGCAATTATATGGTTAATGGAAATGCAGTTATTGTTTCCAATTATTCCATCCATGTAATCATAATGAATAACATCTGCTACACAAGTGTAAGTGTGAAAAAAATGAAGGTTTTTGGGGGAGGAACAAACCCAGTTACATCTTTGCATTGTGATACACTTTCACTCTGAGGAGTGTGTGCATGTTGAGACCAAGAACGCTGAATCCAGAGTTAATTTCCTCACAATCTTGTTACCAGACAGCATGAAACTGAGAAATGTTTCACCATGTTTCACATCTCTGGGATATCAAACTTTTAATGTTAGAAAATTCCACAAAATGGCACGCTTTGCTAAAACTCTCCATTCCTTTAATTTGCACAGGAGTCATGCCAGAGCAAAGTAATGCAAAAATAATGATCCAAGTCTAATCCATTAAAAAAGCATCACATGCTGTTTTCCCCGTCTTTCCACAAACATTCAGCTGCAGAACCAGTCGGATCAGATTTTAGCTCAGGCTTATGCTTGACACCAGGAAACTCCATGGAGAGAGAAGCTAAGCTCCTTTCAGTATTTAGGGTTTGTTTTTTCACATTTACAATCTCACTGACACTTCCCGCAGTTCAAATAGTGCGCTAGCATTCACAGTTTTTAAAAAATGTTTTTATTGGTAAGTGTTAGGATTTATCTTTCAATCCAAAATAATTTTGGAGTTTTCAAATTCTCAAAAGTCACAGATTCTCTCTCTGTTCTCTATAAACCTTTGGTAGTCTTACTGACAGTTAAATATTTTCTAAGACTACTAATCCATTATTTATGTTCACATAAGGACTTTATATCACTTTGTCACACTAATGTTATTCTTTATATTAAACAAAACAACAAAAAAACTAATTGTTTGGCGACTGACAGGCATGAGAAGCAAAGATGCTAAGTAGAAATGATTTTTTTGTAATCTAATTTGCACATTAGCAGTAATTAAGAGAATAAAATGAAAACAAGAACAAAACTAAAGAAGAAGACAGCAACATACTGAGGCGCAGAACAGAGTTTAGCCAGAAGGTGGCAAATTCATCCATGGGACAGACCACCAGCACACCAGAGACCATGAAAAGGCAGATTTGAAAAAGAAGCTCAAGCATCGGTTAGAAGCAAACCTGTTATGTAACCATTCATAATGTTTTCCGTTATACCAGACTGTTATTGCATAGGCTCTGGTATATTTTCTTTGTTTTAGTTTTCTTTTGTTTCCTGTCCTGTAAATTGTATAAGAAATTGTTTACTTGTTTTTTGCTCACTTGTCTTAGGAGAAAGTATAAAAAGTAGCTATTGTGCTAAGTCCTGCATATTTACACTGCTATGACCTACAGTAATGTTGCACTGTCCTAATCAAATCAAAATAAATGTATTTCCAAATGCCAGATCTTTTTTGCCTAGTTCAGTCATGACTGAAGTGCTGTCTTCTCTCTGAGGTTCAGGAGTGTCGGGATTTCAGACCTTCAGCTTGTTTTCCTTGCGGTTGACGATGACGGCGCTAATCTGCTGGTCCATGAAGATCAGGATAGTGACGAGGAGAGCCGGAACAAAGCTGGCCAGGTACCACCACCACGGGTTCTTACCGAACGGAAGCACGAACCAACCACGGTCCGAACGCGTGGGCTGCGTCACACAAATACATCCGAGAATGAAAGGTAAGCATGCTTCACTGATGGGAAGATCATTTGCAAACACACACATGCACACATGCAAAGAATCCTTTATTCCCTCACTGTAAGATGAAATCATAATAAGCTAAAATTTGTTTTGAAACAGAATGAAACATACATCTTTTTTATTCTGTTTTTCACTGTCTGGAGTTTAATTAGATCAAATGTCCATTATTTTAAATCAGTTAGGAATACCAAAAATAATTTCTATTAGCTAAAAGTCACAATAATGAGAGAAATAATATAACATTGCCTTTTAAACTTGATGTCTTGGGTTAACGTAGACTGTCCTTCCAAAACCTTCATGCAATAGTTTGCTGGAATTTGGCCCATTTGTCCTGACAGAACTTGTGTAATAATTGGGTCAGCTTTGTAAGCGGCTTGTTCACACATACCTTCTCAGATCTGCTCACTGATTTTCTTTCAGACTGAGTTCAGGGTTTGTAAAGGCCACCATAGAACAAGGACTTTGTTTTCCTTCCGCTACTTTTTAAATAACTTGGTGTTATACTTAATCTCATTATCCTTTTGGAAGAACTTTTTATGTTGAGCTTTAACTTCCTGGCCAATCCTTTTGTGCCAGATCTATAACAACACATCTATCCAGTTTAATTCTATGTTTCGTGCTCTGAGCGACATCATGCTTTATTATTTATTTTACATCATATTTAGAATTCCTAATTGCACTTTCTGAACAATTTGAAAGAAGGCTTGTTCCAGTTTATCTTTTACATGTTTGACCAAGCTTATGACATTATTGGTGTGTTTAAGTGAGCTGTATTGGTGGAGAGTTATCAAATAAGTTTGTAATTCAGTGCAATTATGTCTGTTCAAAAATAGAAACTCTTTTAGTCAATTCAGCACTGTTTTTCTGTATCGGATCAGCATCGGTCGATAACTCATATCTGTATCAGAAGTGAAAAAAGTGGATAATTGCAGATCACTTCTTCTGAGAACCATCTCTCTACTAAACACTGGATTTGCTGGGCATTGCCTTGGCGTGCATCTACAGTTTCTTTCCTGATGTCACTTTTGGTCTACCTAAGTGTTGAGGTGTTGCCTTAAGTAAATCCACAAGTATCAGAAGCTTACAACACTGACATCATCCCCATGGTTTTCCCAAATGGTGTAACTGTGTAGTACCTAGGGGCGGAACAAGATCTTGTCATACAAGATCTCATGAGACTGAAACATGAGTCACCAACTGCTAACTCTCACGCACAAGTCAGTTACTGTCAACATGATTCCACCTGATGAAGTTCTAATAGAAGATTCCCCAACTTCTTTTTAATTGTCTGTTTGGCTTCCAGTAGGAACAATAAATTGGCTACAGAGTGAAAGACGAGGCACAAAGAATATGTAAGCACTGCAAATTGTTCAGACGTTGAAAGAGGCAGAAATCATCACTATGACAACCGACAGCTAGAAGTCTAGTGGTATGTTGTGTTACGTCACAATCACAGTGAACTCTAACAATAACAATTGAAAAACAGACCATCTGTAAATGAAGCACTGATCTAAGGTCTGGAGAGATAAAAAGAAATACATCAGTTGGTGAACTTGCATTCATTTAAAAAGTAATATTTACAATCTCTTCTGTCTCGTCTTGTGAGTTTTTGATATTGACAATAGCAGCTGATCTTATTGTAGAGCAACGACTGATTTTGAGGAAAGTAAGGCACAGATTCAGCTTTTAGAGACGGTAAAGCTAATAACTACCGTAATCCTAACTGATCAAAAACAGAAAAAAACATGACCGATTTTGTGTCAGACAGTGAAGAAACCATTGTTATATATGTTTTTATACAGACAGAGAGCCAGAGGTATTTGGATGCAGCATATCAAAATATCTGTTTGAAACACAGAGAAAAGTAATAAAACAACAAGAAGGGTGGAAATATGTGCATCAACTTTTCTTACATGAACCAGAACTTGACAGAAGTCGATTGGTGGAAAACTGTGACATCGTAAATGACAACACTAGACGTTGATCCAATCATTTTGAGAATTTATCCAGTAAAGGAACGTCCACCTTCCGAACGCTACAAACATGCACATATTTCAACTTTTAATTGAGCAAGAACGAAATACCTTGAACTCTGTTGGAACGATTAGTTTGGGTGTGTCTAAGCCCATCAACATATCCAGACCCACAAAGGACATGATTGACATGAAGATGGCAAAATCACTGATGAGCTTCCTCATCTAGCAGTCCACCCGCAGGAGAACACACAAACACACACACCGGGGCAAGAGGACGACAGAGACGGGTGGGTAGCAGTGAGGATGGGCGATATGTGCCCAGAAAATATGGGAATGGGAGAATTCAGACAAAGAAAAGGAAGATAAGAAGTGACACAACATGTTCAAGAATTCTTCTGATAATGAATTAACATGAAAACAACCGATTAGAATTCTTCAAATCATTCATTATTTGGGAAGGAGATGCAACCACCATTCACAAAGATAACGGACAATGGAAGACGAATTGGTTGGGGGACGATCGGACCTTTATCTGGATCGGTACGTGCAGTTTGGGAGTGTCCAGCTCCAGGAGACAGTCCAAGCCACAGAAAAACATGATGGCGAGGATGATGGCAAAATCACTTATCAGGCAGCGGAGCTAGAGGGCATGCAGGGAGAAGATGGATAAGGGAATAAGGAAGACATTGTGTTGTATTGGGTTCCTAGGACTGGGACTCATGGACAACAAGGAATGCATCAGCTCTAAACAGTGATCTGTTTCTTTAAGGGTTAAAAGCTGGTGATATTTTACATCAGAATTTTTGAAATGTGCATATTTTCGCGTTTTTCTCATTGCACACTCGTGTTAAAAGTAAGACCTGTGAAGAATGAGACGGTGATAAATTGCTTCCGAATGTTCTTGATGTTTAATGTTTTATATATATCAAAGGAAAAACAAATTAATCTTTGAGTGGAATTGTTACATGCATAAAGCTGAAATAACCAGTTTGTATGTGTGTGCACCCTTCACCTAACAGCGTTCAGTCCTCTTCAGTTTACATTTCAGTTCAGGTATCATTTATTGGTATTTTACTTGCAACCTTTATTTAAATATTCAGAGAGGTTTTAATGGATCAAAACAAATGGCTACAGTCAGGAGAAGGGTAGCAAATAAATCTAATGAATTGTACTGGACATGCATTACTATTCTTCATATCTCTAGACTACGTTATAACATAAAAATATCTTATGCAAATGTTATTCAAATTTATTTTTAATATGAACTGTTTTTGTTGCAGTTTTAATATTTTTTTTAACTTTGTATTCAGTAAATTGTCCAGCACTTTAGTTGATTGAGTGATTGTTGTTGTTTGGATCACTTAACTTCACTTCAAGATCAGCTTTTGATCATTTCTGTCAATTCACCATGGCTAACTATTAGCTCCCTTCAACAGTGAATGACTTGGCTTTAAACAGTCATTTCTTTATCACTGGCAGTCCAAACTGCAACAGCACATCTATTAAGATGTGCTGGACTCTTCTCTAGTTTAGAATTATTTTTAAATGACTGCTTAATAAAAGTTTTATCAAAGGTAGAAGAGATAATTTTCTCATTCTCATTTAAATAAAGAGAAGTGTGTACAGTTTATATTCACTAGTTTCATTTCCATTACAAATGTGCATAAAACTTTAATATTCTGCATATTCCGCAGTATTGCAATTGTGGTGTTTCCATTAAATAAGAACCACAATTAAAATCACGTGAATAAGTTTGTTCATGTAATAAAACATTAACAAACAAGGTGATATTAACAAATATCAGCAGCTTTATCCTTCAAACTAAACAACCACCAAGTTTCCAGGATTGAAGCATTTTTCTCATGCAGGTGCATCTTATTGGCATAAAGACGTTCCATGAGTGTTAAAAAGGGAAAACCTGGGAATTTCTCCATAAGTCTTACCTTTGTTGGGAAGTAGCGGCTGAATTTGAACTTTTTCAGAGAAACAGTCATGGAGTAGGTGCCGATGAAGAGGATGAAGGACATCAGGGCCAGGTCAGGGACATACTTACAGGAGCTCCCCACCAACGCACCACCATACTTCACACACTCTTTCTTACTCAGCTGGCTCCAGTCCAGGTCTGTCAGGTTAAACTAGGAGGCGAGAAGGAGAGCAGGCAAAAGGAGAGATGGGGAAATGTAGATGTAGGATCGAGAGGATCAAGGATTCAGAGGAAACCAGAGGGGAAGGACAAAGGAGGGGGAAAAGGCAAACAGAAGACAGAAGAAAAAACGGCGATAACAAAAGAAAAAACAGCAAAAAAAAGTAGCCACCCTTGTATTCACAAATAAGATGGCAAACCACATGTGATGGAAAACGTTTGTGCCGTTGGTCACTTACCAGCAGAGTCATGTTATCATCTGACATAGGAGCTGAAACGTTTAAACCCACAGCAGACGCTGGAGAGGACAGACAGAATTCCTGTCAGTGTTGATGATTTATGTTTTCCATTATCAGATTCTTAGAGCGCTTCATCACTTCTCATCACATGGCCTGGCAAGGTGTGCTACTTACTCACATTTCCACACAGCGTCCAAAAATGAGGCAAAAAAAAGACAACAAAACAATATACATACTGAGTAAAAAATAAAGATTTTATATCAACCACCTTAAATGTCTACAGAAGACTTCTGTCTTGAATTTTGACTTTAATCTTTTGAAATCAAAAGTCAAAATTCTTTTTTTCTTCCTTCAGTGGCTCTGAAGAAAGCCACTGAAGGAAGTGGCTTTCTTTTGCTTCCCTTAAATTGTAATTTTCAACATGGTTTTCAGTTGACCCCAGAGTTTACAGACACTGTATCAGTTATGTATAACCTTCTCCTCTCAGAATAAACCTTTCCCATTTGTTTAGAATCCAGAGGTTTAGATATATTTAATAGATTTTTATTAGAAATTCCTTTCTTTCACTTTTTGACTTGTCAGCTGTTTTAGGTATTTTTCCATAGGTTTGCTGGGATTTCGCTCCACTTTGTAGGCACTTTGTCCCACACACTTTTTCAATTCTACTCTGTAATTTTCTTTGGGACTGAAATCAGAGCTTTTTGATGATTATTCCAAAACATTGCCACTTTCTAACTAATCTGGCAGTAATTTTGGGTCGTTGTCATTCCTGACTATGTAATCAGACAGAAAAAAAGTAGATGCTTTTTTTTATGCTCGTCAGCAGCAGGCGGTGTCACCTGAGCCAAACTGTCTCATGCTTTACATTCCTCTCGTTGAGTTTTAGTCAAAAGAACAAACTGTGGACAGTTTGAAGTCTTACCCTGGTCCGGGGCCACACATTCACACTTGTAGGATGTAACGTAATCTGGCTTGAAGCCGCGGTTGATTGGATAGTATTTAAAGGCTGCGACCTGTGGGAAACAGAACATGTTTGTGTGTTCATAATGAGGATGTCTACAAATCTTCCATCATGCTGCCCACCATCTTCTTAATGGCGTCCGAGATGAAGATGAAGGAAATGAGGCTGGAGAAGCCCTCCTCTGTGAAGCGGGTCATGTACTTGATGATGTAACTGGCGTCAGAAACAACCAGCAGAAAACACTGCAGACACGAGTGCAGACCAATCCACAGCCGCAGCTCCATGTAGTCTATGCTGTTGTTCCTGTTAGGGCAGCCAATCAGAGCAAGAGTAAGAGGAGATGCCGTCAGTCACAATGCACCATCTTATGTTTATTATTTAGCAATACTACAGGTGATTTATTAAGCTTCCTTGAACGGGTTAGGATAGGTTTCATTACATTTTTTGCACAAAATCATTCTTAGATAATGAAATCTTAGTTGTTTAAATGGAACATGTGCAAATATGCAACTTCACATCTTTGAAAAACAAAAGTGGAGCCTCCTGCACAACCAACAAGACTGCAGCAAGTCAACAGGACGTAAGTCAACAAAACACTTGTCGTTTCCAGCAGCCACATTACAGCACAGACAGCGGTAAAACCAGCTGGGCAAATGGACTGGAGCTCCTCTTGGGTTGTTAGTCAAAACTTTGTTTAATTTCAATCAACCAATTTTATCTACAAAGCACCCTTTATGTTGGAGGCAGGTCGCTGGAAACACAAAATAAAGGGTACTTCTGACCAGGGTTTGAACTACCCAGGGTCACAGTCTGCAGGTGCAAATACCAGAGTTGTGAAGTAAACTGAAACTGGTGGGATTCTCCCTTTTGCTCCAATCTTTGTAAGAGGTCTGGTGGATATTAAAAGTAATGTACCTTCAACTTTTCTTCACTTCCCTGGACTAACCAAGGGAGTCATTGCTATATTCTTTGTTTAATCTCTTAATAAAATAATAATCAAAATGTATTTTGATTTGTTCTTAATTGACTCAGCATTTCACCTTAAGTAAGACTTATTTCAGTAACACTTTATTTGAAGTGGTGTGCATAAGACTGACATGACACTGTCATGTCACTTTCAATACAATCCCAAGAGAACATTTTGAACAAATAAACTCAATGAAGCAAATGAAATATTTTCCGTCTGTCTCACTTGCTGAACTCATAAAGCAGTTTTTCGAAGATGAGAATGGGTCCGGTTGAACTGAGGATGATGAGAGGCTGTCCGCCGAACAAACAGAAAACGGTTCCTGCTAGAGCAGTGCCAAGAAAACTCTCCATCACTCCCTGGAAGAACGAGACAAGGATGATGGGTAGATCGTCAAACGTGTGCTGCAGTCAGTTAAATCTTCTGCTCTGTTACTTTCAGCATTAAGTAGGCATTACTCCTATTTACTAACCTGGTAATTGTCCGTAGCGTCTCCCAGCAGTCCGCCGAAGGTGATTGCGTTGGTAATGCAGCCCAGGTAGATGAAGAGCACTGCAGAGATGGATTGGATATGGAAGCCATCATAGATATCACTACAGTAAAAAGGGATCTTCCTTTTGATGTCCAGCCACAGGCCACCGCAAAATCTGGAAAACATACAGGATTAAGTTCAACACAAGTTCAATCAATCAATCAATCAATCAAATTTATTTATAAAGCAGAGTTCAGCAACAAGTTAATTCAAAGTGCTTTTCATCATGAAAACATCATAAAGTCAACAGCTGTGAAACCAGAAACATGTTTCATCAAATGCCATTGTCAAAATCATCAGCACACATAAAATATGTTGGTCAATGTTCTATTTATTATGGGGCAAAAGCAACTTTGAACAGGCCCTGATTTAAAGGAACTCAGTGTTTTAGCTGTTTTCCAGTTTTCTGGATGTTTGTTATAGATTTGTGGTGCATAGAAGCTGAATGCTGCTTCTCCATGTTTGGTTCTGGTTCTGGATGCAGAGCAGAACCAGAAGACCTGAGAGGTGTTTGATACGACAGCAGCAGATCTTTAATGTACAGTATAGTGCTGCTAAGCCATTCAGTAATTTATAAACTAACAACAGTATTTTAAAGTTTATTCTCTCAGTGGAAGGACTGTAGAACTGGGTGATGTGCTGTATGTTCCTGGTTTAAAAAAAAAGAATAAATCACATGTACATAAGCATTAAGTCTTTGCTCTTTATGTATTTGGAGCACTTTACAGCCTCCTAGTTGGACGATGGCGTTAGATATGTCTCTACAAGACTGGCACACCAGTCTGAGTGTTGTCTCATTCTTCTCAGTAGTTCCTTTCAGTCTCAGTCAGGTTGGATAGGAAGCTTTGGTAGGCGGCCATTTCTAGGGTCAGAGCTGTTCAGAGCTGGTCTAATCCAGGTCAAATACATATTGCTCCTGATTTCACTGATTTATTGTCTTGGCTGGATGCTTTGGGTTGTTGTCATGTTGAAAGATGAATTATTGCCTTAGCCTGGTGTCCAGGACACTCTGAAGCAGTTTCTCTCAAATAATCGGTTTATTTTTGGCTGTTAAATCTCAATACAGACTATAGTCGCTCAGTTCCTGCCACAGAAATAAATGACCACATTGGAGCTCAGTGTGAAAGCATAGGCTATAAAACCTTATGTAAATACCTCCCAAAGACAATAGCTGCATTTTATAATGATGTAATTTGACATTTTGAAAATAAATTTGCTTAATGGAAACATGTCAATTTAAAAAATATTCTCATTTGTCTATAAAACGTTTTGGCGCTAGAATGAGGTGGGGGTTTTTTCTTGGCTGTATTGAAATTGGTTTATCTTTCAAACTGCAATAGAACCACTTTTTTTTCCATCACACAAGTCACATGATCAACAACCAGATATTGCGACTGGTGCAAACCACAAAGAAGACGACGACCGGAAGTAGTAGGATGACGGCACTGCATGTTTTTCCAGCAGATATTGCTGCATGCTTACAGCCACACTGTTTAGAATATCCTACAGATCGTCTGTGACTATTTGTTCCAGACATTCCTTTTAAAGTTTTCTGCTTACCTCCCAGTGAACTTCAGCTCTTCTCCCAATTCATGCTGAACAGGAAGCTCGTCGTCTTCTCCACCGGCGGCCCCACCAGCCGAGCCGTTCATCTGACCCAACTCGTTCAGGTTGAGGACTGACTTCCTGTAACACCAGTGGTCAGTACAATTCGGTCTTATTCACCACAACAGATTCTTAGCCATTAGGAGATACTCAGACTGCAAGACCTATAAACTACAACTGTAAAACTATAATGATACATGCTGTAAGTGAATTATACTGCATAAAATGATCATGACCTACTTTATAAAACAAAATATCCAAATCTATAGAGTCTATGGTGTCGTACTGAAGCCCCGGGGCCAAGTCCAGCCAGACTTTTATATATGCAGATATATACATAAATAGAACCTTCAAGATAACAAAATTTACTCTTAAATATTACTTTATCAATCAAATCAAGGCATTTTGATCCGTTTGCTGCCAAATTACTCCCACCTGCAGGTGGCAGTATTTCTTACTTCTAATGTGCTGCTGCTTGAGATTTCCTTACAAGTTACAGTCTATACACGCGTAACAAAAAGTCACATTTACAGTCATCAATTGCAAATATTGTGAAATTTCTTGCAAATATTTCTAAATTAGAAACAAAAACTGTCATGAAATCCTGGTTGATAGATGGGAAAAGATTTTCAATATTGTTTAACCTTAGGAAGTACTTATCGAATGCAAACGCTGCTATTGATTCATATTTTAACAGTTTGTTAATAAGTCAACCTCCATGATGTTGATTCGACCCAAAATGTAAATGAACTTGACTCTCCTGCCCCAGACCAGCGGAATCGAGTCAAAGGTCTAATACCTGCAGCGGCTGAAACAGGTGTTATCCTCACAAGAACATTACATTGTTATAGAAACAATCTTCCCAGGACTTACCTCATTTCTGCTGAGGGAACCTTCTTTGGGGGCTCAATACGTATTTTGGGGTCCCATTCCCCTGGGGGAAGGACAATCACCTCATCCAGGAACTCATCAACTCCTGCAATCAGGTCGTCACGGTCCCGCGCTTTGTAGGCGACGTCACTGAAGAGCTGATGGCAATAAGAGGCTACAGTCACACCAATGATCAAATGCTTTTACTAGAAAACATCTAACCGAGTTAGCTTCTTACATCGTCTACCATCAGAGTCGCGATGGCTCGGCCGATTTCATTGTAGGACTTAGTTTTGCCTTGAGGGCCCAGCAGGATAAAGAGGAACCTGAAGAACAGAGTGGTTAATAAACCCAGAACATTTGTCAGAGCGATGATGGAGGGAAGATCCTACCTGGTTGGCACAGGAACCTCAGTGAGGCCTCCCAGAGTGGTGGCTTGAGCCAAGCGTACAAAGGAGACAAACGGCTTGTCCAGAAAGTCCACCTCACCAATCAGCACGTTGGAAGCTTCTGCATCGCGAGGAATCTTCTTCATGAACTTATTCTTCAGCTGTAAGAAGGGAAGCAAGCTCTCAAAAGAGTGATGCAGTGTTTTTTCCCCTCAAATACCAGTATATCTCAAAGAATTTGAAGTAAAAGTGCAATTTTTCTTGCCAGTCATCTGAAAAAGTACAACTTGTGTTTTGTTCAGAATTATCACACGTAGCATTAAAATTTTCCAAGCCTTTGCATTTTGTACTTGATTACGGCTTACACCCACACACATGCTCTGTTTAGAATATCCTGCAAACTCACAGATAATGAAAAACCAAAATTCAGTGTCTCAGAAAATGAGAATGCTGTGTAAAATATCATTAATAGAAACTCATGGTGTTAGTTAATTAACTCAAAACACCTGCTAGGTTTCCTGAGCCTCTAAACTGAACTGTAGGCAGTTTTCACAGCAACATGGGCTTCCTTTACACCTACACAGTGACATAGGCCAATCTCCTCCATGCCATGGTGGATTGATGCCCCAACCAAGTACTGAGTACATAGAAATGAACATACTTTTCAAAAATCTGATATTTGTAGTTAAATATTTGGTCTAATGTGACATTTCCATTTTTTTTTTAATTTTGGGTTTTCTTTACCCGACACTCATCATCATGAACATTTTAAAAAGTAAAATCTTGAAATATCTTGCTGCATGTGTAATGGATCTCTATAAAATGACCTCTTCACTTTCTAAGATGAATGGCAACAAATTTTGCACTTAAATAATATATACAATATTGTAATTCTTGAAGACGAACTAGTAAGTTCTTCTGACACTACAACACATTTTTGATCATTGAGAAGTAATTACTCTCATTAGTAGCATTACTAAACATACTGAAGTACACAGCCAGCTGCTCAGTTGTAGAGTGACCGTAACTCTTGTGTTTGTATTACTAAATGGGCTTTATGCCTCTACATTCCAACTGGGCTCTGTCTGCTTTGTTATTTCACAATTGCAAACATAGATACAGTAAAAAAAAAAATCCTGTAACTTTATGTTACAGCGTTGTTGTTGTGTACCCCTGTTTCTCTGCCAAAAAGCACGTGGCAGTGGAGCGGTGGGCGCTTAAATCAAAATCTCTTCATAATCTGTTAATGCTGCTTTCAGAGTCAATACACCAGCTGGTCCTCTTTCACTGCCCGCCTTTGCACTTTGGTCCTAAACAAACAGTACAACATACACACACACACACACACACACACACACACGCAAACACTTGGCCATATTTTTTTTTCTTCCATCTGCATTTATTCTTTTGGATATTTATTTGCGATGATTCGAAATGTTGTTGCAAATATTTGATAGCATGTCCGCTACTTTATCCCGTAATTATGCAAACTATCAAGAACAAAGAAAACTCGGAGGTACAAAGCCAGCTTTTCAGAACAAATGCTTACCTCCTCTCAGTCGGTCACATGTGAATGTTTCGTTATTGCTGGCTTTGAAGTGTGTCCACATATTTCAAACACCACATGATTTCTGCTGCTAATGTAACAAGCAATTCTAGTGAACTTTGAAAATCCTCAAAGAACTGCCGATGTTTTTTTTGTTGTTGTTATTTTTTTTTTGTCATGTATTATAAACTGATAGAAGTAGCAGTTATTTAAAGCTACAGTTCATGGTCACATCATGGTCTCAAATCTTTATAGTGAGAAAAGAACCGATCAGACTGAAAAAGATCCAGGGAAAGGTTTGAATGGTTTGCAAACTGTTTAAATGTGCAACTGCTTTGTAAGAGGACTGCACATTTTATAATCTGTTCTAGATGTTTTAATTTACAGAGTTTTTCTAGTAGAGCACCATCCCCGTTTTAATCTAGTTTTTGTCAGTTTTAATCAAACTCCAGTTCATTTGCCTATAAAGGTTCATTTGGTTGGCTGTGAAGCATAAGGACCAAAAAACCAAACTCAAACCTCGGTCTCAGTTTGGAGTGAACTCTGGTTCGGTTCAAATGCTTATGTGGATACCAGCAGGAAGCGGACTTTAGCGCAGGGCATTCTGGGTAAATTCAACCAAAGCAAATGTGCAAGGCCAGCACTAGAGGGAGAAAATGTCTCGTGGTCTTTTACCAACGACAAAGAAGAAATCCCACAACTACTAAAATCTGACACCACTCCAGTTTTATGTACATTTTGTGAAGAAGAAAGTTGTGCTCAGTGTCTCCTACAGAGGTTTTCATGTCATTTCCTTCAGTTGTTCTTGGTTGAGATACAAATAGCAACACTGAAATTATAAATGCTCATCAAATAAAGGCAATAAAAAATGGCAAAAATAAACACACTAATTCCTTTTACACAAAATACAGTAAAACAACATTCACCTGGTCGGTACTCGGCGTGTCTGAAATATCATTCATGCTTCGGCTCTGGGCAGGATCTGTGGATAAAAGAGCAGACTTATTCTGGCATCACAGAGATGTTCAAATGTAAACAGATCAACATTACATTACATATTGAAATGTGCCGAGTTATTACATCAGGTACAGGTAGGCCACCAAGGTTCTCAACAAAACAGATCAACAAATTATCAAGCAAAGGCTGTGAATACTTGCATAAATGTGATTTCTGTAACATGAAGTCTGTAACGTAAAATGTAGGAAAAAGTGAATACTTTCCGGATGCACCGTAAATTATGTGAAGCACACGCAGATCTTTCCATGCATGCATATGGAAAGCAATAAGTGTTGAAATCATGCAGCAACCAGAGGTGGAATTTGTGGAAAAACGGTGTTGACTAAATCAAAGAACACATTCAACTTAAGAAACTGAGAGGTTTAAAAGACTGCGAAGAAGTACAATGTGTGTTATTGCTTTAACATAATCTCACCTTGAATATTTTAGAAAAATCCAACCTTTCATTTGAGTACAGGTTTGTCAAATAACTGGAAAATTACAATTCTTTCAAAGTAAATGTAAACTTACTCCAATGAAACTTTACTTTTTAGAGTTTCTATGAACTTGAATTTAAAACCCATGACTTTTATTTGAATGATGTATAAAGCAGAAATGATACAGAAGTCACTTGGGGGATATATTTATGCATCCCAGCATGCTCAGTGGGCAGGATAATAATAAGGAAGCTCTCTGCTGAAGAACAGCAGCAGAGTGCAGCATCGTGTCGCCATCCCTCCTCCATCTACATGGCAATCGGCTGATTCTCAGACATGCCAGGAAAAGCCTCTGCTGTTCTCTTGGTTGAACGGTCAGCAGTGGATACAATCAAATAGAAAGTTGGAATTTCTATTTTATTTCAAGTGCAATATTATGTTTGCAATCAGAAGTTAATTTACCTCAACTGCTTTGTTGCTGAAATGTGCTATCCAAACAAACTTTAATAAAATAATCTGTTTTTTAAAACTTTCATTATGTTGTGACAGTATGGTATCCCTGTGCTAGCTACAGACACACACAGCTCAGTCAGAAACACCCAATCAGAGCCAGGAGGAGGGTCTTAGTTAGAGCTGCTCAAGCTCTCCCCCATGCTGTCTGCAATGCAACTGCTTCTTCTGGATGAACGCTAAAGCTAGTTAGCATGGCCACTGATGACGGCGGAAAAACATTTTTCCTGGAACAATAATTTGTTCCTCCACCATTAGCACACTGAGCAGCTTGTACACAAGCTTGATTGATAGTGCAAAGACTTTCCTCCTGGTTCTGATTGGCTGATTTTGAGCGGGAGCGGTGCATTTCTGCAGGTGACAATAGTAGCACTAGGTGGAGAAGCTTGATTTTTTTTTTTTTTTTCCCCACAGGTCATCTGTCTTATAATTATACTGTCACGATATGGTGACAATTGTAACAAATATGTAAAACTCCTATTGTTTAACAAAGCTATATACCGCATTAGCACCTTCCTAACATGGCTGCCAATTAATTTTACCACATCTGTATTTTTAGGGGGGTAGCAGCACATTCCAAATTTTATCAGTACATATTTCATATTTCAGCCATACATTAGTTACTGTGTATATTTATTGATTCATTAAAGTGCCATGACAGTAGAGTGTTTTCTGCAGCACTCCACACCAAACCACAGCAAGAATGGGCGAGCTGTTAATTGTTTTATTTTCCAGGTCTCTATAGCAACTCTGAAGAGACTAATAAATGCTGTTTAAGCTGTTTAACAGGCACCATTATCTCCACTTAATAAACACACCACGGTTTGTTTTCAGTCGGATAGCAGATATCATTGGACATAGCTGTTACACCCCTAATTATTTCATTTTCTTTCATACATGGCTAGAACATAAGCGTTTGTGTGTGTGTGTGGGTGTGTGTGTGTGTGTGTGTGTGTGTGTGTGTGTGTGTGTGGTTGAGACTCACGCAGGTGGCCAAGGCTGCTTGACTGCCGAGAGCGTAGGTCTTCAGTGGAGCGATGGATCCCAGAAGCTGAGCTAGTACTACGAGTCAGATTGACCTGAGGACTACGGTCTGACAGACCAGCAGCAGATATGGAAACAATGAACAGAGAAAAGCTGATTTCACAAGGAGAGAGGGGCAACTGGTGATCATCATGATGGCAGAATACAAGGGAAGCAGCATGATTGGAAATGATCAAGAACTTATAGACTTCTTTTTGTTGATTTGTAAATAAAATGTAAACGCTTACTGGAGGGAGTGTTGGAGGACTTTCCGATGTCTGCCAGCGAGCGATGGATTGGTTTCTTGGTCTGGTGACGATGCTTTCTGAGCAACACGAAGATGATTTTCTCCTTCAGATCCGGAGGAACAAGACCGTCGGCTATTTGACGATCCACAATCTCCTCTGAAGCAAAATGTTTATGCATTTAGCATTCAGATTATTTAGCAATATTCCCCCAAGAGAACATGAACTCACCGTCTCCTTATGAGAATATTTGGAGTTTTTACTCCACAGAATCTTAAGACTAAGGTAACCCAGACACTGGCAGTGGGTTGAACTTTTTTCCTAATCAGTAAATATCAACAACAACTTCTACCATTTACCAGTGAGTGCGAACAGGACTTATTGTCTTTTCCTTTTGTTCTGCAAATGTTCTAATCCACTTCTTAAGTTATCTGAATCCTTTCTGTAAAATAGAGCCTCACGATATATTGAGTCTTAATATCTGCAATATTTATAAGTGCCATGTCATAAAACTCTACTTTCTGGCCGCAGTCAGAGATGGGTAGTAACTAGTTTCTTTTACTCAGTTACATTTACATGAGTAACTTTTAAAAAAAGAGACTTTTAATAGTATTTTTACTACGTTGTACTTTTTACTTTTACTTGAGAAATTTCATTATGAAGTATTTCTACTCTTACTTGAGTAAAACTTCTGGATTCTTTACCCACTGAATGAGAAACAAACATGTTTTAACCAAAAATTCACCAGACAGACACACACCTGTGTCTGCAGTTGTTGCTAAAATTTCATAGGTTTTATATTAAAACAAACTGATTTGGAAACCTTTTTTTTTGTATGAATTATTGTCATTTTGATCCTTAAAATACCAAAATTCCCTCTTAACTTTATATTTTGATCCATCTGATGATGTAATTTTTCAGTATTAAGGTATTGACCAGTATTTGATCAGTTACTCAGCAGTTGAGTAGACTTTTTACCAAATACTGTTTTACTCTTACTTGAGCAATTTCTTGACTACTTTTGCTATATACTTGACTAAAAATGTTCTGAAGTAGTTCTGGTAAGTTCATAAAAACCCTTATACCATTTTACACTCCTTGGCAGAAACCTAAACTATCCTTTAAAGATTTAAACGACATATCTTGTGAGACTCACCCACGATCTGTGGCAGTGAGTAGCCCTCCAGGTCCAGCAGAATGCTTCCTGTCTGCAGGCAGGTCCGGAGCTCAAACAGGCTATGGAGGGTCAGCGTGGAGACGTGAGGCTTGCTCCATCTTTCTCCACCCTCCTCCACCTTCTCCTCAAACTTCACCCACCTGAAGAGGACCAGCTCAACTTAGCAAATAACGTTCAAGTTTTTATCTTCCGAGAGAGAGACAGAGAGATGGATATTTGTAGCCAATATCCATCTAGAAATAGATGGATATTGGCGAGCGATTAGTGTTTCAGTTAGCAAGGCTGATTTTCCCTTTGCTTTAGTCACATGAAGTGTTGGGTTGCTTTTACTCACTGGCCTCGAGGAACCAAGTGGAACCTTTAGGCCCTATAAAAGGTGACCTGAAATCCTAAAGCAACAGCCACCTTGGTACTTTCCTGGTACTTGTGGTTCTGTGATAAATGTACCTGGCAGACTCTTTCCATTCCAGCTCTTCTCCATCATGCTGCAGTGTGTCCATCTCAGTGAAGATGGTTGGTGTTGGAGTGGTGTCATCCTCACCCAGGATGTGGCGAAGACGCTCAGCAGCTGGAGAAACTACAGATACACACAATCAGTCTCAGGTTTTATTTGCAGTCCTGACAGATTGGGTGCAAAGCTCATCCAAACCTAAATGGTGGACAGTGATTATTGCATAACGTTTATAAATCACCTTATTTAATCGATTCCGATTTTAATTTAGACAATTGCTTAGCTTTCCAATAAGGAGGTAAGAACACTTGACTAAAGACTCTCACATACTTCATCCAAAGTGCTGAAATTGGTTCTCATGGACATGAGACAAAAATGTAGTCATTTTGTTTGCAGGGAGACATTTGCCTTCACTTCTTGACTCCAGCCCTTGGTTGAACTGTTATGTGAATGTTGCTTGACTGGTCACTGGTATCTGGATAGCCTTCGAGGATGAAGCTCCTCCTCAGAGCTGCAGTTTCCAAGTTTCCTAGCTTGCCCCTCACAGAGCAACTCTCTCCCTAGACTCCCCCCACGCAGCTCCTACAGACTAGCCAGCATCAATTAGCAAGCAGCTGGTGGAACTGTTCATCTGAGCTCATCATACGAACTACTCAGAGCAACACTGGTAAAAACTTTGTTAAAGGTTAACAGAGGAGCCATGTTGTGAGTGACTGAAGCCAATCACTCCTATATTGATTGCTAGGCAACAGACCAACAACGATCCAAATACGAAACCAAAATGTAGGCAAAACACAATTTTGCTTGATTTCTCAAACATACATGAGAAAAATCGAGGCAACACCCCAGTAATGACCTGATGTCAGTATGTTAGAAAAGTTAATTTTGCATAATACTGCCCTTTTGAAACACATTATTCATCTTTACCAAACAAACTTTAGTGTCTGTACTGATTATCTGGTGACCATGTGAGATCCATCACCCGACACCTCTTTCTAATTTTATTTTAGACAGATCAATCTCCATTACCACCCTGAGCCAGGAGGCTGTAGTTCATTTGCACGCCAGAACACACAACGTCCCTGAACATCAGTTTGTTCCTCTTGAAGGAAGTTACTGATGAACATGATGAAACGTTTGAATTAATTTTTATTTACAAAGGGTTTGTGTTGCATGTAACAATTACAGTATTTAGTATTTAGCAGTATTTAGTTCAAAACAATGTCCCCAAGAATAATCACTGTTTCAGATACTTGGCCAGCTCAGAGTCTGGGTACCTATTTATGGCTGACCTCTGAGCAGCCACCATAATCCCACAGGAAGAGGGGGTAGGACGTTGGCATGTGTTGTTTTTGCAACGTTTTGGGTCATTTTTTGTGGAAATATGAGAAAGAGAACATCATACTACTTTATTGACCTCACTGCAGAACTAAGCTATCAGTTCTAAAGAAGGAAAAACACAGTCGGCACGTTCTGCCTCAGCAGGATGATCAATTCCATGTAACCACTTGATCAAATGATGATAGATTTCATAGGGGCATCAATTATACCACAAGCATGACTGAAAGTCTATAACAGGACTATTTTAGATTATGACAGTAAATTATTCAGCAAATATCTGGTAGGTTTTTTATGATAAAAATTGTTCTGAAAATAAAACAATACAGCAATATGTATTGTGTTCATCCGATCTGTAGTCTTCCTTCACCAACAGAGCCATTGTTTTAGTTATTCTGTTGATGAGGAACAGTGACTGTATCTACTAGCCTTAAATGACTCAAATTGGAATTAAAAACATAAATTTTCTCAATGAAAACATGATAATTTTGAAAAAAAACTCAAATTTTTTGATAAAAAGATTTTTTGTGCTGGCATGAGGTGGTTTTATGACTCTATTGAAATTAGTGTATTTCACAAATTTGCAGTGGAAACACTTTTTGCATCATGAGTTACATGATTAGCAACCGGATGCTAGTACTGGTGGAAAAGATGAAGAAGATGGGATCAAGTAGTAGTAGGAGTATGATGACGTGGCATATTTTATAATGAATTATCACATTAACTAACTTATTCAGATGCATACATTTTAGTCTAAACATAGAGAACCGTAGACCAGACTGTTTGGTTTGGTCTCAAACTGGGTTAAATATCAAAATCAGAGCTACAGCTACATTTAACAGTGACTCAGATGTCACTGACAAATACATTTAGCCTCTGCGTAGAAATCTGTTGAAGTCTAAGTTAATCCAGAATTTAATGCTAACCTTATCAAGTAGCTATAAGGAGATCCATGGTAATACTTTGCATAAATGCTTCCTTTCAAACTTTGAGCTGTTTGGAAACTTTCAGACTGATTCATTAAAGTACTGGATGTTTTTCACAGAAACAATGTGTACAAACTTTGAAAAAGTGAAGTTCTAATTGACGTTACACCAAAATGAAATTTGCATCCTTATCTGTGCTGTTAAACAAATGGCATTTCTCTGTGTGGTGTGTTTGCATGAAAGACTGGGCAGACAGCAGGTATTAAATCATGACCTGAGAATTTAAAATGCTGGAGCTTAACAACAGGATTCTCTGTTTCTGTGCAAAACATTCCCAATATGGACAGCTTATGCTTTATTATTATCAAAACTACAGCTAACACTTTTGCATCAATCACTTGCCAAAATGGAACCCACAAACATTGATGTATCCTTCAAATCTGCCTGTCTGAAATGATTATGTGGCCCCAAAAAATCAGCTTAAGCCACTACAGGGTTAAGCAACAGAGAACCACTACACACTGTTGCCACTAAATGTGGCAACAGAGTGTATTGAATAGCTCTGGCTTTCCAAGGTAATGAGCTCATTCTGCTATATTGATCTTGGTGACATGACAGTTTTTCCATGTAGCATAAGCAGTGGGTTTTAGTTTTCACAGTGGAATTGTGGCCGACAAGCTGTGATGTTGTCTTAGAACAAAAAATGTTTCTGTTCCTAACTGTCGGTGCTGTTTGCTTGCCTAACGAACAAGCAAACAGGCAATTTAAGCAAAGCTTAACCTCACAGTCAGGACAAACGTCTGCACATTATACTTCTGACATTATAAGTCCAAAGACATGCAACCTTTCTTTCTCACTCGCAGCGTTTCCGTTAAACAAAGAACTGCACAAACTGAAATTACAAAAATGAATGTCGATGTCTAAAAAACTCACATTTTTTGATAAAAAAAAGGTTTTTGCACTATGATGCCATGTCAAAATAGATGAATTTCACAAAACTGCAATAGAAACACTTTTTTCGCATCACACTAGTCATCTGATCAACAGCTGGATGTTACTACTGGTGAAAACAATGAAGAAGAAGACAGGAAGTAGCATCAGGATGATGGTTTGTTTTTGTTTTTTTCAGACATTGTGCAGCTGGCTGCTCTCACAGCATCACAGTTCATAAAATGTTGTCATTCCAACGTGTTAAATTCACAGCTCTTCTGCAAAATCACAGACTACAATTTTCTTAAGATGCCACATATGTAACCGCTCTCAAGTAGGCAGGACTTGTCTCTCAGACACCTGAATGAGGCGCCGGGATCAGACTCCTCTGATTGGCTGATAGATGATGAGCTTTTGCACCATGACTGAATTATGACTATTTTTTATGTAAATGTTTAAATCCTTTGCTGCCATAATTTTTAACGACGTACTGCATGAACAAACTTATTCTCATGTAATCTTAATTTAATTTCTCATTTAATAGAAGCAACACAATTCCGAAATTTCGACATCAGCAGAATAGTGACAAAGATTTTATGCACATTTGTAATGAAACGCGGCTACTTGTACATTGTTCCTTTTACTGAAATCTTTACCTGTTCTGGAGCCCGGTAAGGTCAGGTGAGAGGTCATATTTGATGCTCACTGGATCCAAACAAGATCCAAACGAAGAGAGACATCCACTGGGTCTGATTCAGGATAGATGCGTCTTTAGCTTCCTGTCCGCCTGATAAGACAGAGTCCTCAGCTCACGTCTCATTGAGCGGCTCAAAACGACTCACTGTCACACCTTCTCACGTACGTCCCTAATGTCGTCCTCCTCAGGGATTACTTCCAGCTTCGTAGTATCAGCTAGCAATAAATAGTTTGTTGTGCGGCTGCTCCGCCTTTCAGTCGATCAGGAAAGCAACAAAAAGTCTCCAAAGCAACAAGCAGCCAGAGGCTTTGAAGAGGGTCGACACACACCACAGGGCTCTGGAGGACTCTCCGCCCATACACTGACTGTTGGGCTCACATGTCACAAAAACACAAACTTCGTCAATGTAACTTGTACATGAGGCGTCTGGAGATACATAACACACCTTTAATGCTGCGCACAGTTGGTGTTTATCTCTAACAGACCAAAAATATTTAAAAAGTTGCAAAGCAGGTCACTCATAAGCACTCACAGTAACTTCAGCTTCCAGGTACAAGCACATACTGTACTCCCCTACACACAGACACACACATGCACACACACACAGACTCCGCTTGGAGTTCCTCAGCTCTAATCAGCTTACAGCTTTCAGACTTTATGGCCTCTTGCTGCAAAATATTCATACATAAAGGCGCTCCTACTCCCATACTGTTCACGAAAGTAGATCTGTGCAGATTAATGTCCGAACAGCAAAAGTCAGACCAGGTCATATGCCTCCTGCTACGGCAGGAACAGGCAGCAGGAAGGTTTGATTGTTGGTTTTGGTCATTCTGAACCGATGATCAGTCACACACTAAATAAGCAAAATGAAAAAGAAAAGAAGTCTTTCTGAAATTAAGCAGACTGATAGCATCACTTGATTCTTTTACTCCAGTTTGTAGCATACTGGTACAGTGATGAACCACACTAGATCCGGTAACGTTGCACTACAGATCCTTCCTAAAGTATTCACACACCTTGAATATTTTCACAAGTTCTTCCTCTGGCTCCCTGCAGCTCAGAGAATAGACTGTAAAACAGCTGATAAATCACTGCACCAACCTTCCAGACCCCTCAGGTCTTCTGGTTCTGGTTCTGCTCTGCATCCAGAACCAGAACCAAACGAGGAGAAGCAGCATTCAGCTTCTATGCTCCACAAATCTGGAACAAACTTCTAGAAAACTGGAAAAAAACGAAATACTGAGTTCCTTTCAATCTAAACTAGAACCCACCTGATGATTTCTGCCTTTGATCAGCAGCAGCTGCAACAACGATCAACGTATTTGATGTTTATTTCCTTGATAATTTTGATTATGGATTTTGACAAAATGTTTCACTATCGATAAATGTATGATGCTTTTATGACGTAAAGCACTTTGAACTGCCTTGCCACTGAAATGTGCTTGACAAATAAATTTGAGTTGACTCAACATTTCTTTGGATAGCAGCTAAATCCACTGTGTTGGTAACCCAACAAAGAGTACAGAGAAGTGGAAGGAAAATTATATTAGGTTTTCAAAATTCCAAAATGATGGATTACTTTTTTTGTACTTTGTGGAGTTTAAAACAGACTCAAGTAGCTTCACCTTATGCTCTGAACAACTCATGGAGGCCTGATCCATGAGTCACTATGAGACAACGCAATGAGAAAGGTAAAACTCCACATTGTTATGATTAGAGGAACAGCCCAGAGATCTACGGCAACCCAGGAGGAGATGTAGCTCATGTTTGACTAGAGTTCTAAAAGCTTAAACAAAGCTCTTGGATTTTATTCAGATTTCCATCCAGCAACAGAACAAGCCTGGCACAGCTCTCTCGCTTTACTCTACTGTATGAAATAGTGAACATCAGCTACGTTTCCA
>NW_006800230.1:206240-232720 GCF_000485575.1 Poecilia formosa
AAATTTTCTCAATGAAAACATGATAATTTTGAAAAAAAACTCAAATTTTTTGATAAGATTTTTTGTGCTGGCATGAGGTGGTTTTATGACTACTGAAATTAGTGTCTTTCACAAATTTGCAGTGGAAACCCTTTTTGGATCATGAGTTACATGATTAGCAACCGGATGCTAGTACTGGTGGAAAAGATGGGATCAAGAAGTAGTAGGAGTATGATGACGTGGCATATTTTATAATGAAATATCACATTAACTAACTTATTCAGATGCATACATTTTAGTCTAAACATAGAGAACCGTAGACCAGACTGTTTGGTTTGGTCTCAAACTGGGTTAAATATCAAAATCAGAGCTACAGCTACATTTAACAGTGACTCAGATGTCACTGACAAATACATTTAGCCTCTGCGTAGAAATCTGTTGAAGTCTAAGTTAATCCAGAATTTAATGCTAACCTTATCAAGTAGCTATAAGGAGATCCATGGTAATACTTTGCATAAATGCTTCCTTTCAAACTTTGAGCTGTTTGGAAACTTTCAGACTGATTCATTAAAGTACTGGATGTTTTTCACAGAAACAATGTGTACAAACTTTGAAAAAGTGAAGTTCTAATTGACGTTACACCAAAATGAAATCTGCATCCTCATCTGCACTGTTAAACAAATGGCATTTCTCTGTGTGGTGTGTTTGCATGAAAGACTGGGCAGACAGCAGGTATTAAATCATGACCTGAGAATTTAAAATGCTGGAGCTTAACAACAGGATTCTCTGTTTCTGTGCAAAACATTCCCAATATGGACAGCTTATGCTTTATTATTATCAAAACTACAGCTAACACTTTTGCATCAATCACTTGCCAAAATGGAACCCACAAACATTGATGTATCCTTCAAATCTGCCTGTCTGAAATGATTATGTGGCCCCAAAAAATCAGCTTAAGCCACTACAGGGTTAAGCAACAGAGAACCACTACACACTGTTGCCACTAAATGTGGCAACAGAGTGTATTGAATAGCTCTGGCTTTCCAAGGTAATGAGCTCATTCTGCTATATTGATCTTGGTGACATGACAGTTTTTCCATGTAGCATAAGCAGTGGGTTTTAGTTTTCACAGTGGAATTGTGGCCGACAAGCTGTGATGTTGTCTTAGAACAAAAAATGTTTATGTTCCTAACTGTCGGTGCTGTTTGCTTGCCTAACGAACAAGCAAACAGGCAATTTAAGCAAAGCTTAACCTCACAGTCAGGACAAACGTCTGCACATTATACTTTTGACATTATAAGTCCAAAGACATGCAACCTTTCTTTCTCACTCGCAGCGTTTCCGTTAAACAAAGAACTGCACAAACTGAAATTACAAAAATGAATGTCGATGTCTAAAAAACTCACATTTTTTGATAAAAAAAAGGTTTTTGCACTATGATGCCATGTCAAAATAGATGAATTTCACAAAACTGCAATAGAAACACTTTTTTCGCATCACACTAGTCATCTGATCAACAGCTGGATGTTACTACTGGTGAAAACAATGAAGAAGAAGACAGGAAGTAGCATCAGGATGATGGTTTGTTTTTGTTTTTTTCAGACATTGTGCAGCTGGCTGCTCTCACAGCATCACAGTTCATAAAATGTTGTCATTCCAACGTGTTAAATTCACAGCTCTTCTGCAAAATCACAGACTACAATTTTCTTAAGATGCCACATATGTAACCGCTCTCAAGTAGGCAGGACTTGTCTCTCAGACACCTGAATGAGGCGCCGGGATCAGACTCCTCTGATTGGCTGATAGATGATGAGCTTTTGCACCATGACTGAATTATGACTATTTTTTATGTAAATGTTTAAATCCTTTGCTGCCATAATTTTTAACGACGTACTGCATGAACAAACTTATTCTCATGTAATCTTAATTTAATTTCTCATTTAATAGAAGCAACACAATTCCGAAATTTCGACATCAGCAGAATAGTGACAAACATTTTATGCACATTTGTAATGAAACGCGGCTACTTGTACATTGTTCCTTTTACTGAAATCTTTACCTGTTCTGGAGCCCGGTAAGGTCAGGTGAGAGGTCATATTTGATGCTCACTGGATCCAAACAAGATCCAAACGAAGAGAGACATCCACTGGGTCTGATTCAGGATAGATGCGTCTTTAGCTTCCTGTCCGCCTGATAAGACAGAGTCCTCAGCTCACGTCTCATTGAGCGGCTCAAAACGACTCACTGTCACACCTTCTCACGTACGTCCCTAATGTCGTCCTCCTCAGGGATTACTTCCAGCTTCGTAGTATCAGCTAGCAATAAATAGTTTGTTGTGCGGCTGCTCCGCCTTTCAGTCGATCAGGAAAGCAACAAAAAGTCTCCAAAGCAACAAGCAGCCAGAGGCTTTGAAGAGGGTCGACACACACCACAGGGCTCTGGAGGACTCTCCGCCCATACACTGACTTTTGGGCTCACGTGTCACAAAAACACAAACTTCGTCAATGTAACTTGTACATGAGGCGTCTGGAGATACATAACACACCTTTAATGCTGCGCACAGTTGGTGTTTATCTCTAACAGACCAAAAATATTTAAAAAGTTGCAAAGCAGGTCACTCATAAGCACTCACAGTAACTTCAGCTTCCAGGTACAAGCACATACTGTACTCCCCTACACACAGACACACACATGCACACACACACAGACTCCGCTTGGAGTTCCTCAGCTCTAATCAGCTTACAGCTTTCAGACTTTATGGCCTCTTGCTGCAAAATATTCATACATAAAGGCGCTCCTACTCCCATACTGTTCACGAAAGTAGATCTGTGCAGATTAATGTCCGAACAGCAAAAGTCAGACCAGGTCATATGCCTCCTGCTACGGCAGGAACAGGCAGCAGGAAGGTTTGATTGCTGGTTTTGGTCATTCTGAACCGATGATCAGTCACACACTAAATAAACAAAATGAAAAAGAGAAGAAGTCTTTCTGAAATTAAGCAGACTGATAGCATCACTTGATTCTTTTACTCCAGTTTGTAGCATACTGGTACAATGATGAACCACACTCTACACTTGTCTAGATCCGGTAACGTTGCACTACAGATCCTTCCTAAAGTATTCACACACCTTGAATATTTTCACAAGTTCTTCCTCTGGCTCCCTGCAGCTCAGAGAATAGACTGTAAAACAGCTGATAAATCACTGAACAGCTTAAACATCTGCTGCTGTTGTACCAACCTTCCAGACCCCTCAGGTCTTCTGGTTCTGGTTCTGCTCTGCATCCAGAACCAAACGAGGAGAAGCAGCATTCAGCTTGCATGCTCCACAAATCTGGAACAAACTTCCAGAAAACTGGAAAAAACCGAAATACTGAGTTCCTTTCAATCTAGACTAGAACCCACCTGATGATTTCTGCCTTTGATCAGCAGCAGCTGCAACAACAATCAACGTATTTGATGTTTATTTCCTTGATCATTTTGATTATGGATTTTGACAAAATGTTTAACTATCGATAAATGTATGATGCTTTTATGACGTAAAGCACTTTGAACTGCCTTGCCACTGAAATGTGCTTGACAAATAAATTTGAGTTGACTCAACATTTCTTTGGATAGCAGCTAAATCCACTGTGTTGGTAACCCAACAAAGAGTACAGAGAAGTGGAAGGAAAATTATATTAGGTTTTCAAAATTCCAAAATGATGGATTACTTTTTTTGTACTTTGTGGAGTTTAAAGCAGACTCAGGTAGCTTCACCTTATGCTCTGAACAACTCATGGAGGCCTGATCCATGAGTCACTATGAGACAACGCAATGAGAAAGGTAAAACTCCACATTGTTATGATTAGAGGAACAGCCCAGAGATCTACGGCAACCCAGGAGGAGATGTAGCTCATGTTTGACTAGAGTTCTAAAAGCTTAAACAAAGCTCTTGGATTTTATTCAGATTTCCATCCAGCAACAGAACAAGCCTGGCACAGCTCTCTCGCTTTACTCTACTGTATGAAATAGTGAACATCAGCTACGTTTCCATTGAGCATGTGATTGCGCAAACTGGAATTATTAAAATAAACTTGCCTGATGGAAACATGCCATTTTTTTTTATTGAAAAACATGAGGTTTTTTTTTTTTCTTTTTAAATAAATAGGATTAGGATGAGGTGGTTTTTAGTGGTACCAAAATTTGTGTATTTCACATATAAAGTTGCACTTTTTTTGCCTCACAAGTCACGTGATCAACCACCAGACGTTACTACTGCCCAGCAGAAAAGACGAAGGAGATTACAGGAAGTGGAAGGAGGACAATGGCGTGGCGTGTTTTTTAATGACTGATCATATGAACAAACTTATTCACGTTTGATTTTAGTTGAGTTTCTTGTTTAATGGAAACACCATAAATGCAAAATTGTGTGTGTTTTTTTTTTTTTTTACATTAGCAGAATATCAACAAAGTACATTTGTAATGGAAATGCAGCTGGTTAGAAGATTTGGACACAGCTTAGGTTTTCAAAACGGAATACTTCTGCTTCTACAGTGTTTACTGCTGACTACAGCTAATTATTTAGACAGCTGAAATGATAACATTGTATATAAATATAATTCTCTACTTTTCTATGCGACTCCAGGGGTAAAATGTCTCATCTCAGGAGGTTTTTCTTGGCATCTTTCGTTGCTTTTTGACACCAGAATACAACGTTACAGTAGAATGTGTAATGAAACATTTAGGATCTGCTGATCTGTGGTGACTGACCTGTGGGGTCGAGGTGCTCCTGCTGCTCTGTGCTGCCTCCGTCCTCATTGTAGCTCTCCTCCTTGTCATGGTAGTACTGTCTGTGTGAGTGTTCATGGTGCGCGTGGTGGTCGTAGTGTAGGTGCCGTGAGTCACGGTCAGTGTCGCCGGTGTTGGAGCGGTGCCTGCGTCTTTTCCTTCTGTGGGAAACGGGAACACCAATGTAGAACGGCTGGGCTTCTGAAAGGGAACAGACAGAATATGTGAGCCGATGCTCTACTCACAGTATGTTAGCTTTCACTGTGAGCTGCCATGTAAGTTCCAGACACACGGAGCCATTTTACAGCACAAGTAACAATGTTACCTTCATGCTTTATATGTCAAATAGGACTTAAAATATCTTTAAGAAATTCCTGCTCTTTCTGACTCGCCGCCTTCAGCACACCATCACAACATTTCTCTTTCAAGCGTTTAGCAGTGTTTTGTTACACGCCTCACTGAGAAGTAGTTTGCTAATTGCTGCTGGCTAGTCTGAAGGAGTGGAGAGGAAGCTCAGCTTGGAGACTTCAGCTCCAAGGGGGGCAGCTTTATCGCTGGGTTACAACACTCATCTCTGAACCCAGAATGGTTACCACAGGAGATTATAAGATTTCTCAATCATGCACAAAAGAATCAAAGCAACATTCCAGGTGTATTTTTGATGAGGGAATAACATCATAGCATGACTTGAAGCTCAAAAAAGTAAATGTTTCAGCAAGTTTTGTCTTCGCGTGTCTTACAAGCCGAATTGTCAACAAGTCACAAAAATTAAGAGTTAACATGCTAATATTAGCTTTGCATTGTAGCAAGCTGCATGAATATATTGTCAGCTGGAGCAGGAGATAAGTTTTTCAAGACTGTAGATATAAGTTTCAGGTCAGATATGTCTTCAAAAACAGGATAAATGCATGTTTTAGGCATAATTGGCTCTGATTGGATGTTTTTTTCTGCAGATGGCAGTAGGATCACACGGAGGAGGCCGAGGAACTTGATTTATTTCACAGATTGTTTGTTGTGTATTATACTGTCAGGACGTAGTGACAATTTTTACAAATACGTAAACATATTTTCACTGGTTTAATACAGTAGCTTTAATCTATTTAACCCCATGATGGATCATCGATGTCGGACTGTCCTGAAGAAAATATTGCTATAGGTTGTTTATTTAAATTATGTAACAACAGATATGTTGTCATAACACCTGCAGTTTCTAAATGTAGATCTGAAACATGTTGCTTTAGTTGTTGTCTCTTTTAATGCTGCTCACAGAAAGTCATTGTGTGACACTGATTGGTCAACTGATTGATCTAAATGGGAAAGTTTAGGCAGCTGCCCAAATTCTCTCCAACAGAGTTCCACGTAAGTCATTAGGTTTTGCAAATGTCAAGTAAAGAGTTCCAGGCACCGTGCAGAGCTGTTTTATAACTCACCAGATGGTTCACTTTAACAAAATAAATAAAAACAAACTGATGGACACATATGACATGTAGGCTAACAGTTAAATCTCTGATGGCATCAGTACATTGGTCTCTGCTCGCCTCAGTTGTTCCATTACAAATGTGGCAAAACTGTGTTAATATTACAATAATGTTGAAAAACAAAAACACAATTCAGCAATTGCAGTGTTTCCACTAAATAAGAAACATTTAAAATCAGTCTTGAATAAGTTTGTTCACATGATAAATCATTAAAAAACATCATCCTCCAACAACTTCCCGTCATCTTTTTTCATGGTTTGCACCAGTGGCAACGCCTGGTTGCTGATCATGTGACTCCTGTGATGCGATAAAAGTGTTTCCATTGCAGTTTAGCAAAATAAACCAATTTTTTGTAGCCAATAAACCGCAACCGCATCCTAACACTAAAACCTTTTATAGGAAAACGATTTTTTGTTTTTCAAAATTGCCATGTGTCCTATAAGCAAATTTATTTTTGAAATGTCAATTTTCACAACCATATGGAGTTTGGTGTTTTTGTGTTCATCTGAGTATCTGTGTTTTTCAGCCAGCTCCAGTTTAAATAAATTAATTCAACCAAAAATTGAATCACAACAAAAAGCAACAGTATGTTCTGTAGCAGCTGATGAAACAAAGTGACAGCCGGTGACCTTCCTGTATCAGGAGCTGGACACCGGCCTCACAGCTTCATCTTGTCTCACCATCATCATCATCATTGTGCCTGTGGCCTCTACTTCTTCCCCTCTGCCAGTCATGGTGGTCCATCCTGAAAATCACATTAAAGATCACAATGGAGGATTACGATGAAGAAATCAATGAGATGATGTCCCTGTCTTAACTCTGACTCATTGCTACAGCAAACCTCAAATACACAGTTTACTATTTTTTTTTTTTTTTTACATCATCTTTTGGCCAAAAAGTTGGGATGATTTTTTTTTTCCAAAAGTACTTTTAGCAAAACCTGACTCCATTATTTTGTCCTTGTTGTTATTTCTGTAGGGATGAATTTGGTCAGGGAATCCTCCTGGCTTTACAGTAGCTCTGACCGCATCACATGACCTGCAGGCCCACACGGCACCACATGTGCCATCACGACACCAACACGTCAATGGATGACAAAAGGGAAAAGTCAATGGAAAAAACCCCCAACAACACTTTAGCACCATAATGCTGTCAGAAAGTAGCATTAAAATCAGACAAGTCAGCCGGAGATCCCAGCATCATTAACAGACTTAAAAAGTTATTTTAGTTAAGAGTCATAACTATAAACCTTGACAACAGTTATAGAAACAGAAATCAATTTGTTACAAGGTCATTCCTGTAAATGTAAATGAACTGTTGATATATTGTAGAGATTAACTTTGAACCTTAAATTTATAAATTTATCTAAGGATCTCTAACAGTTTGAGTTTTGTCAGTAACTTTGGTTTACAGTTATGTGTATTCGTATGTTTTGTATTCAGATTTCTGTCTTGTAATTTCATTACTTTTCATTTTGTCAGGAGTTTTATTTTGCAGCCAGTCTTCTCAGTTCCCTCTAACTCTGCACACTCAGTTCCAGATCCCAGTCCAGTGATCACCACCGGAGCCCAGATACCTCTGACTTCAGTCAGCTCTTTGTCAGATCCACCTGTCAGTTTCTGCCCCAGATGGATGAAGTGTTGCTGTCTGTTCCTATGGTTACATCTCTTTCTAACTTTGTCCTTTATTTTTCTAACTCAGTCTTTAAACATGACATTGTCTACATCCTGCTGTGTTTAGGGTCTCCACCACTATTACTGATGACAACACGCATGTTTTATACAGTTGCTTCTCTTTAGTGTACAAAAACGGGCTTTCTAGGTTTGTTGACAACTGACGCTTGTTATTCTTGGTATTAAAGGATGTAAGAAATTTGCTCATCTTTAAAATAAATGAACAAATAGATAAACAATAGCGTTAGACATTTTTATCCTGCTTGCATTCATACCTGATTTTACGTAATGGACTGTTCATTGAATAATACAATTAAATATCTACCTGCAAAAACGTTGATCAGTACTTAAGATTTGTCATGTTTCTTTGAGTCAGGTGGTTCAAGCAGACATCAGAACCAAAATAATTGGAAATAGGCATTAAAAATGAAAAACACACACAGTCAGATCCAATATGTGTGAGTTGAGCAGTTTCTGATTGTTTTCCTCCATAATTTCACACAAATTATTAACTACCTAGAAAACCAAACTGACTTGCTGCGGCAGCTCGAGTACAACGCTGTTTGTTTATTTGTATGAAATGCAATTAGACCACTTGTGAATACATATTATTGCTGCAGTTTGGCAAAGGAGAAAATTGATGTCAAACAACCTGAAAACCTGAGCCGTGTTGTTGTTGGAAAACTGGACGCTCTCGTCGCCTGATGACGTCGGTTTCTCTTCCTGAAGCCTGTTTGGGATTCTTTTCTAGGCTGATCAATACGTGTCATTTCCTATTGGTTCCTGCTTCCTGAGGCCTGATCAGTGACTGTGAAGGACAGTCACATGGTGCAGCCATGAGCCTCTGCACACACAGTAATGAGAATCCGTCCATTGTGACTGCAACACTCCAATCCTGTCAAAATCGTGAACAAATTCCTGGATCATTCGGCCTCATCAACAACTGACTTGTTGTTGAAATGTGTGATGCAAACAAACTGGATTCATCAAAAACGTCTTCTTAAATTATTTATCTAGCCAGACCTTTCATTGGCTCTCTGTCTCTCTATGTCAGAACACTCTAAGTATCTAACATCACACCACCAACGCTGTTGAATTTATTTTGAGGACGATGATAAAATAACCCTTTATTTATACAAGTAAACCTCTTGAGACTCACTGTCTGATTTACAATAGAGGCCATCACAACAAGTAACATAAAAGCAATAGTAACATAAGTCAACACGTCTAGAAATCAATACAGATAACAAAACCAGAGCCTGTAGACACATTCTGAAATCCTTTATTAAAATGTTGAACTCCTCCAGCGGGACCAGATTACAGAGCTTCTGAATAATTTGGTTTGTTTGTGTCAATTTCCTTTAAATTTTAGATTCAGTTGACCAGAAGCAACATTTTAAGTGTTTAATGAATTATCCTCCGAACTGACATCTCTCTTTAAGCCGGTTGACATTCAAAGCTGATTCCACTCTTTTTTGTTTGTTTGTTTGTTTGTTTGTTTGTTTGTTTGTTTGTTTCCTGATGTATTATAAAAATGAAATTGTTATTTATGCTCTCAGGTGCTGTTTTGTGCCAGATTGTCTTTACAGATGATAAGATTGAAAATATCCCACAGCAGCTGCAAATCTTTGGATGCTAGACTTTGGACAGGTGTCACTGGTGATGCTACAACATTTTATGAAAACACCTAAAACTCATCTGACATATTTCATGTTTTGTCATATTACAACCACAAACTTACAAGTATGCAAAATCCTATCTGTGATAAAAACTAAACAAAAACAATTCTGCATGCTACCTGTTTGCTGCATGTTTTGTTGTTTTTCTGCACGTTCTGCACCTTTGAAAGAAGCATTATACATCTGATGATATTACGTTTTCCAGTTTATGCTCCTTGATGTAAAAAGCCCAAACGCTTCATGAAAACGCATCTTAAAATAGAAAATATTCTCAACAAACTGTAATTAAATTACAGGCCTTGAAAGTGTTTTAATAGATTTCTTACCTGATGTGAGCAGCAAAGTCGAGGAAACCTCAAGTCCAAACTGTCAGCAGGATCTTCAGACGTCAGAGCTGCCAGATGCGGAGAAGTGAAGTAGATTTCTCTCTGTGTGCACCAGGCAGAAACAAAACAAAAGTCCTGCAGTTGGACACAGACAGAGCCAAAGTGACTGCCCAGAAAATCTGTGTATTGAGTTCTGGATGTTCCTGCAGGGGATGTTTGTGTGTTCGTGTTTGTCATTGGAGAACCAGTGTGTGGATTCCAATCGATTCACTCAACTGGCTTTCCATTCACATTTTCTTCCCTTTTCATAATGAGAAAACTATTGATCCTGGAGGTAACTTTGCAAACTTTGATGCCTGAATTTGCTAAACAATAGAATAGAATAGAATAGAATAGAATAGAATAGAATAGAATAGAATAGAATAGAATAGAATAGAATATGCTTTATTTGTCCCTCAATGGGGCAAATGCGAAGCACGCAGATACACATGAAAATAGGAAAAAACTCATTAAAATAAAATAGAGATATTAATGTTTAAATAACATATTTTTCAGTTATTTGGAGATTTTTCCTACTGCAGTATTCACCTGTGATTACAGACTATATTGGTTATTCAGCTGAAGATCTGCACCCCTTAGTTCTAGAGCGTCTTTTCAGAACTTTGGTCAAAAATGTTTAAGACCTGAAAGTTTAGTTCTAGCATTTTTTTTGTGTGTGTGTATTTCTTTTGTTTTGATTTCAACTGCAAATATATTCTTTATTTCCATAAGCAAAGAAATGATTTTACTGTCTTTTTGTAGAAGTTTAACATTTTTCTTTGTTCTAAAACCTAAAATTCAACATAATTATTATTATTTTTTAATGAAACATGAACAATTCATACACTTGGTGATCATAAAACTAAAACTATGATCATGCAGGTTTTATGGACACATAATATTTCATAAAAATAAGAGCAAAAATGTGTTTGGATTGTGAATGTTGCTGACACTTGATCTAAGGTTTTGGGATTTTTCATGTTTTTTTCCAAATAATGTTGATGACTCATAAATCTGTAAATCCTAAAATACATGAATGGATAAATAATGGTGCCACTCTGCTGCAGTTTGCACTCATGCCTTGCAAAAAGAAGGTTAATGTTAGTTAACTGGTTGCTCTAATTTGCTTCTATGTGCGTGTGTGTGTGTGTCTGCGTGTGTGTGTGTGTGTGTGTGTGTGTGTGTGTGTGGCTCCGTGTTATGGACAGGCGATCTATTCAGGATGTGCCCTGCTACCGGACATGCAGTTGAGACAAGAACTTTACATACGCTACAAGACACATACACTTTGTTTTTTAACAGTGTCTGATATGAAGTCAAAATAAACTTTTCCTGTTTTAGGTCAATTAGATTACCATTTTCTTCTATTTGCTAGATGACAGAATAACAAGAGATTTTTAAGACAATTTGTATTACTTCTATACTAATTTAATTTCTTTGACAGCGTACATTAATCAACATGACCACAATTCCTGGCGGTGTTAGCTAAATCAGCTAATTGCTAGCTAAATCAAGAATTAGCAGAATAGCTAAATTTCACCTAACTTGTCCTAAGAGTAGTTAGGACAAATTAATTTATCATAACAATCTAATCCAAGATATATTCTACTAAAATTATTTCTGTTAACTAATATCAAACAGTTTTTGATTAGGAAACATGTCTTCACTCTTACAAGAGAAGAAAATAAACTTTGGTTTTTGTTAAATGTGTGGTGTGGAAGCTGAATTATTTCTCACAACTTCAGAGAAGTTTACAACTTGCATGTTTGCAACAGATAAGTATATAGTCATAATACCACTTGCACAACATTTAGGAATATATTTAGATAATAAATATAATCAAGACTGTGTAACCTGCAAAGAATCATTTGTAATAATAATTTGTTTCTTTATTGCATGCCACAGTTTGGAGTTTTTCTTTAACATCTTTATAAATTACTTCTCATCTCTACAAAAAGACCCTCACTTTATGATGTGGGTCTTGGCATCAACAGTATGATGCCAAATGATCAGAAAAGATGTCTGATCATTTGGCATCGTAACGTTTTTCTGTTGTACCTTGTCTGTCCACTAGATGGCTCCTCTCCCCTGTTGTTTTTGAGCAGATGGAGCTGAAAAGTCAAATTGCTAATCTTGTTGCCTTTACAACACAAATAGAACTCTGCTAACCCTTTTCTGTGAAATCAGACCATGGCCAAAAAAGCAATCATAAATGATTCACTAAAATTATTATTTTAGGCCAACTGAGATAAAGTGAGAGGAAATCAGAGTCAATGCTGAGTAATAATGTACTTAAAATGTATAAGCCACAGAAGAGACGTGCAGACATTACCTCTATCCATCAAATGCAGTTCAGTTTTTCAGTTTTGCTTCTAATGCAGATTTTTATTTGGTACAAATAATTCCTCTTAAAATGTGTGCAGGTCCCTCACCCCTAAATGTTTTATAATAGACTTTATTAAATTAAAATTTCAAAATGTTTTTTCACTGTGTGATGAACACCTAACCATGAACCAACCTGTATGTCCTGGTGAATGGGTAATTGTCTGGCGATGATTTTTATTTTGTTGACAGAAAACAACTAACGTGATTTAGGAAAAAACTCACCGTTTTAGCTAAAAGCTTTTTGCGCTAGGATGAAGTGGTTGTTCTGTTTCAAAATTATTTTGCGAAACTGCAACTGAAACGCTTCCTTCGCATCACAATAGTCATGTGATCAACAACGGGACGTTTCTAGTGGCGGAAACGACGAAGACGACGAGAGGAAGTACGTTTTATTTCTTAATGACATCGTGTGAACGAGCTCAGTCACGTAGGATTTTAATTGCATTTCTTCTTTAATGAAAACACAACAATTGTGAAATTGTGCTTTTTTTGACATTAGCAGAATATTGTAAATGTTTTGCTAATGTAAACACAGCAAAGCCTTAGTCGTGTATGGTTCGTTTGTTGACAGTCTTGTTTTCTTTTCTCTTACTTGCTGGTTATATTGTTAAAGACAATCACAGTCACGAAGGCAGTAATGCTCACAATTATTATTACCGGTGCCACACAGAGATGTGTTTTCAGTCTTGCGAAGAAGAAGAAGAAGAAGAAGAAGAAGAAGAAGAAGAAGAAGAAGAGCATTCTCAGCCCAAAACAAAGACACGTTTTATCTTGGTGCTTTATTCTGATGCCTTTAGGTGTTCTGTCAGGGCCGCAAAAACAAATCCCTCCCTCATCCATCCATCGCCTCTTCCTGCTTATCCTTGCAGGGTTGCAGGGGGTTGGGGGAGTCTGGTGCTTATCTCCACTGTCAGTCCATCACAGGGCCAAAAATAAATTACTTTTCTAAATCATGCATTTCATCTGGAACTAGTAGCTCCTCCATTGTGTTTATTGCTTGTATTGTTATATTTTCTTCTGTTTGGGTTTTACTCTGTGAGCTAGGCGAACTCAGAGTTCATGTCCATTGACGGTTATTTCATAATGGAGTGTACAGATTGCAGACATTTTCTGTGACAAATTTCCTCATTTCCATCAGTCCAAATGGACATTAAGTTGGATGAGTTAGTTTGGTGGCAGCGGTGCTTTTCCTCAGACGGTAGTAGCAGCTCAGGGAGGAGATGGAGGAGCTCAGGCTTTTCACAGATTACCTGTCACGTCATAATGATCATTTTAACAGTCATGTAAAAACATCATTTTGTGAAAGTCATACTGTGACTTTACATCATCCATGTCTATTATATTTTTAACTTTGCTCACAGAAATAATTACATATTTTTGCCACGTATTTGTCTTAAATACATGGAAAACTGAAAAACACACTGTCCATACAAAGCAGGAAAAATATCTTCACTTTTTCACGATTTACATGTATAAACAACAATACTGCATTGGATGATCTCAAAAGCAAAGTTTATACAAAACAAAGTTTGTTCAGTTTCATACAACATCTCCTTGAGATAATCAAAGAAAGAAAGGACAAAACAGATACAAACGGAATGTAAAACAGAATTTTAAGAGTCGCAACATCAGCTCTGCTCCATCTCTTCATGTTTCAGGTTTTTTTTATTTTCATGTTTTTTAATTTTAAAGTTTCAGGTTTTTTGTATTCCCTAAACAGAAGTGTGAAACGTGTATGCATCTAAATACTTAAATAAAAGGCTTTTAAAATGTGATTCTGAGGAGGAACAGTCATGATGGAAAATAATACAACTAAAGTAAAAAATAAAACTATAAATATTATTATTATCATTATGTTGCTATCCCATTCAAATGCTTTAATTGCTCTCCAGTAAACAGTAGAATATCCAGAAAAGAGTCACCTTCCACGAGATATATGGAATAACTAAACTATTACTAAATTAGAAGTTTGATGTGTCCTATAATCTATAACACACCAAGTAAACCCTTGTTCTGATTTCTGCTGCTGAGCTTAATGAGTCTGCTGATCTGCATATCAGACATGGAAGGCATGACGCTCCATTTGAAGAGTCCTGTGTGGAATAATCCAATGTGACTGTGTCAGTTTGGCTTCGCTCACACAGCTTTTCCTCTGTGATGTGAGGCGGCGACACCTCAGGGCGAAAGCCGCTGATTTTTCTTGTTTTTCTCCTCCCTGATCTGAGCCGTAAAGAAAGACACAATGAGATGCTGTTCCAATGAATTCTACCTAAAGGCAGTGGATTTAAAAAAAAAAAAACTTTTATGTATCATCTACTGTTAGATATTCTACAATAAATATTTTAAATATTGATGCAGCCTTGTAGCTCAAGGAAAATCTACTATTGGCCTGTACTGTGTGGCACGTAAGTGTCTACTGACATTTATGATTTATCTCAGTCTGAACTGAAACATGAAGAGGTGGAGCAGAGCTGCTGTTGTGACTCTTAAAATTACATTTTATGTTCTGCTTGTATCTTATTTGTCCCTTTTCTTTCTTTCTTTCTTTCTTTCTTTCTTTCTTTCTTTCTTTTTTTCTTTCTTTCTTTCTTCCTTTCTTTCTTTCTTTCTTTCTTTCATTTTAATGTTTGAGTTGTATTGTTTAGATCCTTCAGGCTAAAAAGTCAGTTGTAAAGCCAGGACAGCTGACCTTGGACTTCTGGCTACAAGGACTGGCTTCAAGCCCAAAGGACACATAACCTTTGTGTTAGTGAAGGAGGAGAGCTGCTGTAGGCTGGAGCTTTAAATGTCTGTCCTTAATGTCTGTTCTGAGCTTCTCACACATCCATCTTTAAGAGGCGCTGTTATGTAAAATAAATTATTTTTGAGCTTCACATCATATTATAGTGTTATTCCCTCATCAATTATGCTGCCATTCTTTCATGCGGGTTTGAGAAAACCTTTAATCTCCATGGCAAAAATTCAGCTGTGCAAAACACCTGGGTGGCCCTAGCTCCGCCTTCGAGACACAGCTCCTCCTCGGAGCTGCAGTTTCCAAGTGTCCGCCTCAGAGCAGCCCTCCCCTGTGACTCTCCCACTCAGCTCCTTCAGACTAGCCAGCAGCAATTACCAAACATCTGGTGGAGCCAGGAGGAGCCATGTTGTGATGTCTTCCTGAAGTTGGAGTTTCAGAAAGAGCAGATGTTTCTTAAAGAGACAGAGGCACAATTTCAAGGTGCTGTTTTATGAAGTCAAATTTCTTTTAAGTCATATTTGACATCATTTTTTACAACAACTGAAGGCAACATAGTTACTTGACTGTGCTATAAAATGGCACAGTGTGGCTGGAAAACACATCATATTGCTCCTTTGATGTACTTTTCAAAGATAATTCAAAAGCTAAATGAATAAAGACAAATAACGAGTTGACCAATTAGAATAATAACAGGGCCTGTTTCCCTGTCAGAAACATTTAAACTTTTTCTTAGATAATATTGACAACTACTTTGTTTTTCTTTTAACAAATTATTTTTACAAAAACTCTTAGCTTCTTACTCAACATTTATTTTTGCTCACTTTGTCTCCCCTCTTCATCAACCATCTGATGTGTTTCTTTTGTTTGTTTTTTTGCTTTTGTGAAGAACACAGATCTTACCCCCTGTCGCGTCAACACGTCCCCATTACCGACTTCACACTTTTTTTTTTAATTTGAGTTTATTTCTGTGACAGCAGGTGCTCTGACAGATAAACAGACAAATTAAGGAGACTCTCAGTCACTCTCAGGTGAATCGTGCCTCTTTATTTTATTCCACATCATTTCTCCTCCTCTTGTTCAAACACGACCCTGCGCCGCGGCGCTGGGTTCGGCAGCTGCGAGGGGAGCAGGTGAGGAATGAGATTGAATTCCTGTTTTCTTGCTGTGGAGTCTAATGGCTCTGATGAGATGCGACAGACAGACAACGAGTTGCGGAGGGGCAGAGGATCTAAACCTCCTCATCCAAGTGCATCTGTTTTAGCGGCTCTGCCCAGCTGACGTGCTGTTCGGCCTGATTGGCTGATGAGGGGCTTAAAGAGCTGGACTCATTTACTGGACTGCGGCTTCCCGCCAGCACTGATCACATGATGGACATCAGCACATCTTGATTGGAACAGACAGAGAAAACAAAAAACAAAAAAAAAAAAACTTACTTTTAATTAGGTCTGTACAGACTGGAGTTTCCTGGCCGATCACTGATCTTTACACAGATTTACCAGCTCATTCCGGTTTTAACCAATAACATTTCTTTTTGTCTGAAAAGTTGCTTATTATATTGACAAAGTTGCTAAGTTGGAAACAGTAAGATGACTTTTGTTAACTCCCCAAATGCAGATATTACCTGATGGGTGAGACTATCAGTCAGTCATCTCACACAGCAGACAAATGGGAACAGTTGGTGATTTTCAGATTTTTACACAAGTAAATAACATAAGTTTCACATGTAAGTATCAGCACATCGCCAATCTCTCAAAATTAAGGAAAACGGGGCTGATTTATCGGATGGTTGATACATCGATGCACTGCATATTATTGTTTCACCTACTAGAGACAAAAGAAATGATAAAACTGCATCATTACTTCAGACACTGGGCCATTTGCTTATCCTCCAAGTTCTGGTAAGGATCTGGTTCTAGCATGATCTTCATCCTGGGTAAATTTTTTGTTCTGCACCTGTGGAAAAAATTTCAAAACAGAAAAATCTTTGACTTTTGGACATTTTCAAATTTAGAATCTCTCATTTCCTTGTTTTTTCTATAAACTTTTTTAGATTAATCTCAGCACTACTAATGATTAATTATGCATTATTGGCGGAACTGAACACCTCCGTTTTTCTTCTTCAGTGATCTTTTTATGCAATTTTATTCTTAAAACATTTAAAACGACTTTTACATCTTCAGTGTTTTATTCATAGAAGCCTTTGGTATCCACACAGCCTTATTCTCTAATGTATTATTCGCACATTTTCAGGTACGTTGTGTTTATTTCCGCCCGCTATTTCCTTTGCTTAAAAAGCAACATCATCAAATTGACCCAGATTAATCCTGCAGAGATTATAGCTGTCCATATAAATTAAGTTGGCTCACACGGTCATATATTAATAATTCGCCTGGAATGTGATTCTGCACATAAAGAGCCAACACTAATCATGATTGGTGAGTGGGGGTATAGGAGCTGGTGTGTGTGGAGATGAGGCAGACCAGAAGTGCGTAAGTAGTTGGCTGGTGTGCCGCTGCGTTTTGCGCTTTGGTATCGTTTGTATTTATTTTTTTCCATCAGTGCAGCGCTGTGTGCGCGGTGCGTAAAATGAGTGAAGACGCGCCGAACTACTTTTGCTCTCCAGGATTCCAGTGAGAAGACTCGAGCCTATATATTTTTTTAAAGTCTGGGATCGGGGTTATGCCCAGAAGATGGACGAGCTCTACAACGCCACCGAATGCAGCGGCGAAAACGGGACGAACGTCTCCGCGAACTGCAGCGGCGCCTTCAACAAGTTCATCCAGCCCGTGTGGCAGATCACGCTGTGGGCCGTCGCTTATTTCGGCATCGTGGTGGTGTCTGTGGTCGGCAACGTGGTGGTCATCTGGATTATTCTGGCGCACAGACGCATGAGGACTGTCACCAACTACTTTCTAGTGAGTTGTGCGTAAAAATAGGGCGTTTTGATACGGGAGTGAGGAAATTAGGCTTTTTATTGTAATACAAGACTGTGTCTATTTATACAGCGACGCAAAAATCTGTGCGTACGACAAGGACTCTGTAGGAGCTGCGGTCATATATAGAAATCAATCATTAAAAGCAAATCTCAACGTACTGAGTTTGAGACTGACTTCCAGTCTCTGTAAATTAGAGAATAATCTGCTAGTTTGAAGGGAACTTTATCTGTTTAAGTATTTTGGTTGATAGATTATAAATAATAATAATAATAATAATAATAATAATAATAATAATAATAATAATAATAATAATAATAATAATAATAAAAACATAAAATATGATCCAGATAAATTAACTCTACAGGTTTTTTAAGGAAAAAAAACAACAACAAACAAACAGCAAACATCTTTCATTGAGCATAATTGCAAAAATCAACTGATGTCTCAAACTCCAGCTGAGCTTCATTCTTCTTCTCCTTCAGTCTAAACCTTTGACCTGTCTGCTGCTTTCCCATCTTCAGAAAACTGTTTGTTCCTCTGAGGCCTTCCTGCATTCATGCTCAGATTAAGTTACACTCAGGTGAACTCTGTTCACTCATTAGGTGTCATCTGAAGGCACCTGGTTGATTTTTGTTTAAAAAAAAATCTAATTCAGTTCCCACATTTTAGATTTTTCGTTTGTGAAAACCTTTGAAAGCCGTTGTCGATTTTCCTCTACTATAACGATGTGTGCCGAATTGTGTTGATCTATCACACACATTTCCAATGAGACACATGGAAGTTTATGTCATTAATGAGACAAAATGTGGAAGGCTCCCAGGGGTTGGATAATTTTCCTCAATGAGCATAAATCCTGAGATCTACTCTGATAAAGGAAGTGTTGGATTGTTTTCGGTGTTTTTCAGTTCCCAATCAGATCTGTCTCTGCCTCTGAATATAACCCTCATCTAATAAGTTGCATTTTGAAAGATTGTGACCTTTAAATTTGACTCGGTGTGTTTGCTCGTTCTCATGAGCTTAATCTGAGAAACCATCCATTTCCAACATAGAAATGGAAAGGACTCTCTTTCAAGTACATACAGTGTCTAGGTTTAGATTTAAAATAAGGATATGCAAAATCATGTTAGGTTTACAAGTTGGATCAAAGTGAATTTTGTCTTTCCTCTGCAGGTGAACCTCGCTTTCGCCGAGGCCGCCATGTCGGCATTCAACACAGTGATCAACTTCGCCTACGCCGTTCACAATGAGTGGTACTTTGGTTTGGTCTACTGCCGATTCCACAACTTCTTCCCCATCGCCGCCATATTTGCCAGCATTTACTCCATGACAGCCATCGCTCTGGACAGGTGTGTCACGCTCTACCAGGCGTTTGTGTCTGAATCATGATCTGTCAAGACACGAGAGTCTGCCTTTAAAACAGCAGAGGTCACATTTCTGGTACCACATCTAGCAGATCTGGACATCAGGATGAGGACAAAGAAAGGAGGCTGGAGGAATGAGAGCAGGGATGCACCAATGTGAATATTTTGAGCCAATATCAATGCTCAATATTAGTATTGCCAATAACTAATATTTATTGAAATATTTCTAGATTTTTCCTAAACGTTTGGCACCATAAAAATATACAAAACGGAAAGAAATGTTAGTTGTTAATCTTGATCCAGTTTTCACTTACAGATACTGATATGTTAAAAATTGACTAACACAAGCCAATAATGATCATACAAAATGGGAATAATCTTTCATTGAAGCTAATATTCAGAAGATATCACCACCAACTNAGATCTTCTGGTTCTGGTCTGCTCTGCATCCCCAGAACCAGAACCAAACAAGGAGAAGCAGCATTCAGTTTCTATGCACCACAAATTTGGAACAAACTTCCAAAAAACTGTAAAACAGCTGAAACACTGGGTGCCTTTAAATCTCAACTTAAAACCCACCTGTTTAGAGTTGCTTATGGCTAAATTAGGGTTAGAGTAGGGTTTTGATGTCTTCGATGTTTTTATCTTTACTATTTATCTATTTATATAAAAGTGGCGAGTTACTGAGGGACATTGCGCACACAGAAAATCCCTGTAAATTCTAGACTCTAACAGGTAAAAATAGTGCACAAAAATCCGTGACAAGTCTGTCACTGTGATTGAATTATTCTCCACGTTTTCTGACGGTGTGATGGCGTGCCTCATCCGTAAGTCCTAGCACAAAGATTTGCGTGATAGGTGGAAGGAGCCTGGTGCTGCAAGGTTGGAGAACTTGTCCAGCTAGGCGACAGGGCCTGGATAATACCCGTGTTAAACGGACAGCGGAGTCCGGCGACGACAGGCGCTTAAATTCCGTACTTTTGTTAAATTCTGTAACAAAAGTATGTTTTTATCTTTTCCTTTTTTAAAAAAATCTTTTTTCTTTTTCCAAAATCTCTTTCTCTTTCTTACTGTTTATTCAATGTCACATGCTGTTTTTATTTTGTTTTATGTAAAGCACCTTGAAATGCCTTGCTGCTGAAATGTGCTATACAAATAAAATTTGATTGATTGATTGTTGTGCTCACTGCTAAAGGTGCTAATGGTGGAGAAACAGCTACCATTACAGGAAAACCGTTTGTCATTGGAGTCCATGCTAATTAGCTTGTGAACAAGGAGGGTAATCAGAGAGGGATGAGCAGCACCACACGAGATATTGATTGACAGCGCTAAGACCCGCCTCCTGGCTCTGATTGGTTGTTTCTAGTTACTGGGAGAGGGCAAAAGCGCTAGATTTTTTTTCCGCAAATTTCCTCTTACTGGCACAATATAGTGACACTTTCAAAAAATATGTAAATATTCTATTCTTTATAAAAGTTCCATACTGCAACTTCGACTGCTCCTTAATAGATTACCTGCTTGCGTTTTTGTTGCCGCAGCTACTATGTGTGCGTGACCGTACTGATCTACTTCCTGCCCCTTTGCATCATGGGATGGGCGTACATGACGGTGGCCGTCACCCTGTGGGCGAGCGAGATTCCAGGAGACTCATCTGAACACTACGCAGAGCAACTCATCGCCAAACGCAAGGTAACCCAGACAACAACACCCGAACCCGTCATTTAACCTGATGATTTTTTTAATCCCTAACATGTAAAGCAGCCGGAGAGATTAAGCAGACATCACCACCGTACCTCCTCTGGCAGGTGGTGAAGATGATGATCGTGGTGGTGTGCACCTTCGCCGTGTGCTGGCTGCCGTACCACGTCTACTTCCTGCTGCACCAGTTCTTCCCCGAACTGTTTGAGGAGCGCTACATCCAGCAGGTCTACCTGGCCGTCATGTGGCTGGCCATGAGCTCCACCATGTACAACCCAGTCATCTACTACTGCTTGAACAGCAGGTGAGCTGCTTAGCATGAAAAAAAAAGGCGAGTTGTCTGTCAGCGTGGGTGTTTTGCCATGAGTTGGGCTGTAATCTGGGTTTGTGTGCACAATCCTTTCCGCTTATTAATCCTTTCCCTCTGTGTACCACCCACCCCTCCTCTACCGGCAGGTTCAGAGCAGGCTTCCAGCAGGTGTTTTGCTGCTGTGCTCCCACCGTCACCAAAGAGGAGCTGCTGGAACTCAAATCTCCTCGTTACCTGCAAACCCAGGTCTGTGTAAGAAGGACGAGTCAGAACCAGCGTGTGTTCGTTCATTCATTCCGTTCATTCATTCATCTGCTGCTTTTACCCGCCATGTGTCCCGACATACAGAGTAGCTGTGTTTCCATTATAAATGTGCGCAGAAATTTTGTCTGTATTTTGCTAATGTTTGAAAAAAAAAAGAAAAGAAAAAACCCCGCAATTTCGCAGTTGCGGTGTTTCCGTTCTTAGAGAAGTGAAATTAAAATCACATGTGAATAAACTTGTTCACGCGATAAGTCATTAAAATCATGTAAGTGACCGATGAAAACAGGTACATTAGATATATTCATAATTCAGTGATGGTGCTAGAGATCATCATCTGTCAGCCAATCAGAGGAGATCAGGTCTCATTCAGGCTTTGGAGCGACAAGCCCCGCCTACTTGGGAGCGGCTTCATATGCATCGTTTTGGGAAAATTGTAGTCTGCAATTTTACAGAAGAAATATGGATTCAACACGTTTGAATGACACAACATTTTGTGTTGTGTGTCATTCAAACGTGAATGACCTAGAGCTGGGGATGATTTATTGTATTGTGATGCTGTGAGAGCTCTGGTGGAACCAGCTGCAGACTGTCCAAAAAAACCCCCAAAACAAACCATCATCCTGCTACTACTTCCTGTCGCCTTCTTCAACATTTCTCCCAGTAGTAACATTGTACTGTTGATCAATGCACATGCAGTTTTAGATGTATATAGATGTATTTCGATGCAGCCTGAAAACCACCTCATCATATGGCGCTAAAAACTTTTTACCGAAAAATGTGTGTGTCATGATCCGTGTTTCTATGTGTTTATTTGAAGGTTTTTCTGTGTTCAGTTTCTGTCCTGAGTCTCTGTTGTTTCTGCGTCTTCCCCATTGATTGCTTCCCAGGTGTGTATCATTCCTTGATTACCCTCCCTGTGTGTTTAGTCCCACCTGTTGTCTTTGCCTCTTGTGATCCATTTGTCGTCTGTCTGCCTGCAGTCACAGTGGAACTGTATAGTCCTGTGTTGGTTTAGCTCCCTTCGTCAGTCCTCAGCTTTTCAGTTGCTACTGGTAATTAGCCGTGTGCTAACTCTCTGCCGTGCCGCCTGTGTTGGACTATGTTTGAGCTATATTCATCAAATTCATAATTTTCTTCTACAACTTGGGCCTCTGCGTCTCTCCTCACCACTTCCACACACCACCCATTGATGGCGAGTTTTTTTTTCGAAATTGCCGTGTTTCGGTTAAGCAAACTGATTTTGTAATTTGAATTTGTGCAATTTTATGGTTAATGGAAACGCAGTTACTGTAACTGTAAGGACTTGACACACTTTCTTTGTCTATGTATTAAAGTCACTTGGTGTTAATGNAACTAGCCTTAGCATTCACAGCATTCTCTGCTGACAGGAAGCTATAGTAAAGCAGAAAGCATGGGGGTGGGGCTAAGACCCTCCTCCTGGCTGTGATTGGTTGTTTCTGATCGAGGCAAAAGAGCATAATTTTTTCACAGATTTTCTATCTCATGCCAAACTGTCAAATCATAGTGACCGTATTAATGAATATGTAAAGGAAAAAAATAAATGCAAGTTAAATAAACCAGCGAAATGCTATGGCAAAAAGAAAGAAAAAGTCATTTATCAACTTTATTTTATTAAACACACAAAACAGTGGATGTAAAATATGTTACAACAATCACAAAAGATACATTTTGCACTAAAAATGTTTAGAATAACCAAACCAGTTTCAAGGTTGTTCAAACCAGAGTTATTGCACTTTTACAATTTTAGCCTAATTCATTTCATCTTTTCATTTCCTTTAAAATGCCTTGCTGCTGAAATGTGCTATACAAATAAAATTTGATTGATTGATTGATTGATTGATTGATTGATTGATTGATTGATTGATTGATTGATTGATTGATTGATTGATTGATTGATTGATTGATTGATTGATTGATTGATTGATTGATTGATTGATTGAAAACACAGGTTGTTGCTTAAAAGTTACACAAAGTTTCTGTCTCTGTTGAACACGAGCATTAACAATTATCCCACTTTGTTGAAAGCGACCCCAGACACAGTTGTTGTTGTCTGGGGTCAACATAACTGTACTTGGGCAGTACTTGAAAGGTCAATGCTGTTTGATTTTAAAAGTTTCAGTTTCTGGTAGATGAAGTCTTCCAGTATCCTTCAAGTGCAGAACAGTGCACACAGGTCCATATTAACCTGGTTATAAAACTCTCTTAGAAGGTCAAGTGCTATTAAATTAGAGGCAATAATTGTCTATTTAACTCTAAATGAGTCTCAAATCATTGTCAGAGTTGGTTAATTTTCATTCTGTGAGATTAATAGAAATCAGAGGCCACCCAGGAGGAAAATCATGCTCTTAGCAACCGTTGGAAATAATAAGAAGAAATTGCAATTTATAGTTGATTATCACGGAAAGTCCATTTCAGTGAAGTTGCTCCATAAATTCTTTTGTGTGTGTGTCCGTGTGTGTGTGTGTGTTTGCAGATACATGGCCATCATCCACCCTCTGAAGCAGAGGTTGTCATCCACTCAGACTCGGTTGGTGATCGGTGTGATCTGGCTGCTGGCTCTGCTGCTGGCCTTTCCTCAGTATCTCTACTCGTCCACCACAGTGCTGCCCGGACGCACGGTCTGCTTCATAGACTGGCCTGAATACAACACTGTTGACTTCAAAAAGATGTGAGTAGCTGAGCTGGTGTTTCCTCCTGACCACAGTGTTGTCTTCCAACTTGTGAGAAGCAAGTTGAAATCATGTAATGATCAAGTTATTCCCATGTGTCTTTTTTTTTTTAATTCAGTGTTGAGATTACATTATCCTGAGAGGAAACTGGTTGTTAAATTATTAGCAGACAATTAATAAAACATCCTTGGGCTTATTAGGCATTTTTGTTGTTGTTGGAAGTGTAACAAAACCTTTAGATTTTGAATTTATGATGGTCAAATCAAACATTGGACTTTATTTGGTTTCAAAGTAAAAGCTGTCACAAACAGACATCTAAATGTGGTTCATTAGCCAAGAGTTAGCAGGAATCATTTCTTGATGGTGGGACTCATAATTTTACTCTACAGATGTGACAAGTTACTATGGTACAAAATGGTGACTCAGGATGGATTCCCATCTAACGTTTAGTCCGTTTTAATCCAACTCCACTCTGTTTGCCTAGAAAATCCAGTTCGTCTGGGAAGGTGTGAAAGCGCTCTCAGACTCTGATCCACTTACAAACGTAGGTGTTGGTTCAGTTGAAGTGAACTCTAGTTCAGTTTGAATGCACATGTGAATGCTCTAAAATCTGATGCCACTCCATTTTTGTTCACATTTAGTGAAGTAGTAAGATATGCTCAGCGACTTCTTCAGAGATTCTTGTGACATTTCCTTCAGTGATTCTAGGTGCGGCGCCCCCACAGGCAAGGAGGGGAACAGATTTTTTAAAGTGTTTGATTCATTTGACACAGTGCAGTGCGAAAACAAACCATCACCACCTGAACATTTAACAGATATTGCAATTTTGGTCCCTAATTGAACTTAGTCTACTGGACTAATAGGTGTGAAAACACCCTGAGTGTGTCAACAACTGAAATACACATGATATCCCTGAGCATATGGTGCCATCTGGTTATGAATTCCACTTAAGTCTTGAGGGAATGATCTGCAAAGAAATGTTGGTCCTTTTACACAGGACCATACTTTTAATGTACCATTTAGACTACATTCATAATCAATAAATTAAAATATGATGAGTATCATGTCAGATTAAAACCCCTTTTTGAAAATGACAAAACTTAAGCACGTATTACCCATACTTTTCATTAAGCACACATGTTTTTCATTGGTCTGATGTAATATTTTATTCATAAATATGTTTTTATTAGCTGCAAGTGGAAAATCATCATCATTAACAACAATAAAGTCTCGAAAACATCAGTCTGATCAGCCAAATGAATGTGTATTATGGTTTTCACTTACTGAAATAAATAGATTTTGGCTTTACATATTTATTTGCAAAATTTCAACTTTTATCTCAGTGAAGGAGAGGATTACTCCAATCCTTTCTGACACTCTTCACCATTTTTTATTCATAGCCAGAAGCGCTCCAGGTCTCAATTTTTCCTTTTTCCTTTTTCTCCTCATCTTCCAAAATTATCACCAACTTCCAGCCGACAGGTTTCTGTCATGGAATCTGCATGTCACAGCGCCGCTGGCCTTTGAGAATCCTGCAGGCTGTAAAATATTCATAAATAAAGGCGGCCTGTCCCCAACACGTATAACTGCTACAGACCTGTGGAAAAGCTTTGGGGTCCATCACAAATGTCTTCTGTTTATTTTTAAAATTTTATTATTATTATTTTAAGCATTCAAATGTTGCTTTCATTTATTCAGGAGAAACACAACCAAAACCAACCAGGTCCTGTGTGAAAAGGTCAACTTACTAACTGCAATCAGGTGTGATAATAACAAGTATCGACTGTGGAATTTTGGATCAATCTCTATTTTTTTACAGAAATGTTTAATTCAGCTACAGTGGAGCTGAACTGTTTCCAGCACATTTTATAAAACGTCTGTAGATCTGAGTTATTTTACCCCCACTTCACCTTATCAGTCAGGTTCTATTTAAGTTCTTTCTTTCTGCTAAAGGTCAGGCAGTGACCAGGCCAGTGAAACTCAACTCAGCTAATCACAGTAAATTCATGATTCACCAGGTTAATTACTTTTTCACATAGAGCCAGTTCTGGTTGGCTATTTTTCTCTTTGGAAAATGAAATAATCTTTCCAATTCTGTGGTTTTTTTCACTTAGGATACGGCTGTGATGATAATAACACATGATGTGAAAAAGCAAAACA
>NW_006800230.1:235369-246995 GCF_000485575.1 Poecilia formosa
CTGTAACTGTAAGGACTTGACACACTCTCTTTGTCTATGTATTAAAGTCACTTGGTGTTAATGTAGAAGCTTTCGCTCCTTCTACTATTTTTAACCCAGCTGAACCTCTACACAGTGAAAGCTGTTTGTTGTTCAGTATTCATGGATTCACTTGTTCACAGAATTTTTTTGAGGAGCATTATTCAATAGAAAATTCAGTTTGGAATACAATATTACTTGACACGCTATTGGCTGGTTTTGCAAAGCAGCCGAATCCTGGGGGTCAGCTCCACAGATATAAAGAGTTTTTATCAAACCTCATGGAGGCTGGGGATGAAAATGCTCTGATTTATATTTATATCTACTCAAAGGAGGAACAGAACTGAAAAGAATGAATGAAGTATCAGAAAATCAGTTCAGGTTTTGTTGTCTTTGAAGGATAAATTATCAGTACATCAGAATCTGTTGTATTTCTTGAAAACAAAACTCCTTCTTGTTTTCATCTCCTGCCTGCGTCTGACCTGCTCTATTGGTATCTGACTGAATATTCTTCTCCCTGCTGGTGTGCACAACCAGTGCAGTCACAAAAACCTTGATTGTACGTGGATGTCTGCAGAGAGTCTAATGAGTGGGTACGACGCTGTGGTTGAGTGGACGTTAGAGCGGACTGGAAGGTGTCAGCTCGGCTTAAGACAGATCATTAGAAGCCTGTAGGTACAAAGACACAAAGGGGAGAAGTTGTTTTATAAATGCTGATGAAGACAATTTTAAGCCAAACGGTGACTAATATAGAAGGTTTTATAGAGAATTAACGCTTGAGTTGAATCTGTCCTATAAAACTGTTTTGAATTGTTTTTCTCGTAGCTTTTTGTTGCAGGGTAAATAATGCATAACAGAGACTCTGTAAAAATACTGTGGCTGGCTAACCTTTGGTTGCTAACAATGCTAATTTTGCCATGTGTTTCGTTACCTAACCTCGACGGATGTTTTTAGAGTTCTAATGAGTCTGCACCAACCGGTCTTTATGGGTACACCTTTAGAAATGCTTGGTATGGAGTCAACAAGGCATCTGAGACGTTTCTGACATTTTTATTTACATTGACATGATTGATTCAAGCAGCTGCTGCAAATCTGTTGGTAGGATGATCAATGGTTTCTATGGTAGTTCTATCTGACATGCTATTGGCAGTCGTTTGTAAAACAGACAATCCAGGTGCAGCATCCGTTTTCCTTGGTAGTTGCTGTACCCACTAAGAGTAAAGATAAGGAAGACCAAGGGTTTCCTTACTGAACTGTGCACTTTAATGCATATTTGGTTATATTTTGGAGTTTAAACTATCAAAATGAGAAGATATAAGGGTTTTAGAGGGGGGCTGAAGTATTTGTTCATTTCTGTTGTACTGCTGTGAATACTGGGGAGCCAGTGCAGTCACACCTGAAGTATTTACCCTTTTATTCCCCATGTTGAACTTCAACAAGCCGACTTCAGCACATCTAGGTGTCTTCCTTTGATTTGGCTGATTTGCTATTTGTGTTAAGCATTTGAACTGGTGAACCTAATAAAGCGGCATCATTCCAGCATCAACTAGTAGATGCTGTTTCTTTTTAGTGTCTGAACTTTGTCTTAGGTGTTGCATCTGTCCCATTGTGTCCCTGGTTCCAGATACTAAGATATGCATGAACATTTCACATGTTGTTTGTGCTGTGTCTGATCAAAAATGAGCTTAGTCATTTTTAAACCATTGCACTTTGGTTTTGTTTATATTTCACACAGAAACCCAACGTTTTAGGGAACATGGTTGTTTGGGTAGAGTAGAGGTAATTCTTAGTGTAATTGATCTGAAGATGAACTCTGCCATCTGTCACCAGCCCATGGTAAATAACACAACTCTCTCAGCTAGGACATGCATCAACGACTGTCTGGACTTTATCTGCTCACCGAATTGTTGATGCTCTGCTTTCAGGTCAGCATATACCCCGCAAGCCGAACAGAGACCGTTGTTCCCGCCGCAGCAACTGAGGCGCCACCTGCTGAGTCGCATGTTTATCCTCACGTGGAGGTCGCGACGAACGGCTCAGTCTCTGACACGCTGCCCTAAAGCTCTCACGTTTCCACCTATGGGGGTAAAGAGTGGAGAGGCCCGGATGCTAATGCTGCTAACCAACCTGTGTACAGGTCATGCATGAGGTAAACAGCTGATACAACTACATGAGAACATTGGATGAGGGCATCATCACAAAGTGACGTATGAGACTTGAGAGAATCTCATCCTTCATCACCTGCACGGCTCAGTCTTGACCCCCCGTGTTCCTGACTTGGGGGGCTGATTGAAGAGGAACTCCTGTGTTTGCTTAGCAACAGTGTCAATTCACTTGTTTTTAACTGTGTTGCATGGGAGCTTGGGGAGTGCTTGCAGACTGTCTGTACAGAGCCAGCACCTGTTGGGCAGGATTAGCCCCTTGTTTTGACAATGTGTGGAGCCTGTTTGGGTTTGCAGCAGCCAGGTCACAGGCCCAGCTAAATATAGAGGTCCAGAGATGGGAGACGAGCCACACATAGCACAACCAGGGGGGAGTCTGAGGCTCATTGCTGCAGACATAAGGCGCAATTTCAATGTCACAGGTACCAGGTGTAGGTGTTTGTCTGGTGTGTCTTTGCCTTGTGATGAACTGCTGATCTGTTTAGATTGTAGCAGTCGCCATGCAATCTTAAAACAGGACAGTAGCTGCGTTTCCATTAGCCATGGAATTGCATAAAGTGAAATTATGAAACTAAATCTGCTTAATGGAAACACAACAATTTTGACAAAAAACGTTTTTTGCACTAGAATGTGGTGGTTTTTCAGACGTAAATTGAAATGGACGTATTTCACAAAACTGCGATGGAAACACTTTTTTTTGCATCACATTAGTCACATGATCAACAACCAGATGTTACTAGTGGTGAAAACGATGAAGAAGACGACAGGAAGTGGACAGATGATGATGGTTTTGTTTTTTTGGATGATCTGCAGCTGGCTCCACCACAGCTTGGACAGCATTACGCAGTTTATAAGAAGTTGTGTGTCATTCTAACATGGTGAATCCGTAACTCTTCTGGAAAATTGCAGATTACAGTTTTCCCAAAATGCTGCATTAGCAGTCACTCCCAAGTAGGCGGGGCTTGTTGCTCCAATGAATGAATAAGATGCTGATGTCTCCTCTGATTGGCTGATAGATGAGGAACGAATGAATTATGAATGGAACTCATGTATCTGTTAACATCTGTGCCGTGTCATATTGAATAGCAAGTTTATTTTAATTTAATCTCTTGCTTAACAGAAACTGCAATTGGGAAATTGTCTTTTTGGGCATTAGCATAACAGCAACAAATATTTGTGCTCTTTTGAAATGGAAACGCAGCTAATGTCAGTTTGTAAACCAGATTGAATGGGCGGGTCATTCCCATTCATCACTACAACATTAACTGTTTATTAAAAGCTTTATGCTTTTTTGTTTCTATACACGCTGCCACTAGTTCTCTGCAGATTGTTTTATTCATATCCTGGTCACAAAGCGACTCCTGTTTCTGCCTCCAACTGCAGTGTGTATATATATATATATATATATATATATGAACTGGAATTTCTCATAAAAAACAGGAAATTATTTGGTGTAGATGAAAAAGATGCCTCAGCCATATCGGTTTCCTAGAAGCACAGAGAAGAATAGTTTCCTGTTCACTGGAAACAAATGTGTGCTGCACACTTCAATTCAGAAACACTTTATTTATCCCGAAGGGAAATTAAATGTCATAACTCATGACAACATTTAATTTGTTGTCATGAGTTATCTGTAAAGAGTTGTGGATGGTGATGCTGTGGGCAGGACGAGTCTCAGGTAGCAGTCAGCCTTGTGATGAATTTTAAGAGGCCTCTGACTGAAGCCAGTGTTGCTGAATGAGAGTCTCATGGCTGTCAAAACATGCCAACAGTTCAATGTCAGAACAGCAGATGTTGTTGCACAGAAACGCATCCTGGATGATGCCATCAGTTGTTGGCTAGCACTTGCTAATCCACCTCATTTGCTTTGCCTCTCCTTTTTAAACCTCTGTCTGGCTGGATGGCAGAGAGAGGATGGAGTAGGGGATATGATCCTTTCTCATTATGACTGAAAGAAGAGATGGTTTGAACTTCCTCCATCTCTATCTGCTCGTTGGTCCTGCTTCTTTCAAATGCAGAATATTGACAGACTTGAGAAGATCCTTAACATTAGTTTAAAAAATTTATTACAATTGTAATATGTATTAGCAAAAAGCTGTTAGAATCCATTTTAAGTCTTTTTTTCATAACCTCAGACAACCTCCTTCACTCTTTAGTAAAAATCTAAAAGTTTTGCAGCCTGGTGGATCCCATCTTCTCGATGTCCGTCAATGGATTCTGGAGTTACTGCAGTCAGTCCGAACCAGCCAATCAGGGCTTGGTGTTCCCAGCATCCCTTAGAACACTTCAAGACACAAATTTCTTTTCAGCTGATACCATCCAGCTCACCCTCATCTGAAGCACTTTGAACTGCCGCGGTGCTGAAATGTGCTGCGGAAATAAACTTGACCTGACAACTCAAACAGGTGACGATCCGCTGACCGCTTTTAATCTCGTCTCTCCCTGAAGAGATTGACAAGAAGATTAAAACAAGAGTTTACTTGTGAAAACAGTAACTGCATAAAGACTTCTGCAGAAGTTGTAACTTAATGACAAAGGTGTTTGTACTCAAATCTGTAACAAGAGAGGAGAAGTTTGGATTAAAACAGCATGAACAATTAATATATAGTGAAAGTTAAAAAAAAAATAAAACTATTATAACCTGAAGTATTTGGTTTCTAATTTTGGTTTCACAGAAAAAAATGTACATCTTTGCCATCTCTGAGGCTATTTTGGACCAAATGTCATCTTTGTACTGTGAGATCAAATTGCAAATGTTTTTTTGTGTTCAGTGAACTATGTGATTGTACTAACTTTGTAAAAATCTGTACAGTGACAATTATGTATGCAGTACTATATCGTTTTGTTTTTGTCAGACTTAAATGTTTTAAATGTTCAAACTGATTTTAACATCAAAAATAACCTGAATTTTCAATTAAGTTCAGTTTATTTGTATGGCGCCAATTAACGACAAATTTTTTCAAAGAACTTTAGGAGAAAAAAGTCATTTTAACCCAATCATACAAACAGGTTCCCAGTCAAACAAACTGTCAGGTAGAGCTGTCCAATGAGCGGCCCGGGGAACATTTGTGACCTCTGGAGTGATTNTAGATCTGAGTTATTTTACCCCCACTTCACCTTATCAGTCAGGTTCTATTTAAGTTCTTTCTTTCTGCTAAAGGTCAGGCAGTGACCAGGCCAGTGAAACTCAACTCAGCTAATCACAGTAAATTCATGATTCAAACTGCAGTTTCCCCCCTTTTGTGCTTCTTTTTTTCTCACATGAAAAAAAGAAACAAAAACAACAACAACCGAGTTCAATATAAATAAATCATTCCCTCCCACTCAACCTCCATCTTTAACAATGGTTTGTTAATCATAAACTAATAAGTAACTTGTAATACAGTAAAATGTGAAGCAATGCACATTCACCTCGTCTCAGTCATGATTGGAGTTTTATGAATAAACAACAACAAAGAGGGACAAAATGGCCACCATGTGAAAGTTCCACAGCCAGAACTACTGCTGAGCATAAAGAACATGAAAGCCCGTCTCTCATTGGCCAAAATAACATCTTAATGATCTCCAAGAGTTCTGGAGAAATATTCTGTGGCAAAATTGGAACTTTTTGGAAGCATTGTATCTTGTTAATTCATCTCAGTATTTTAGAAAAATGAATCCAAGAGTCAAACATGGTGGAGGTAGTGGCTGAGCTGATACTACAGCATGATCTACTGTAATTGATGGAAACATGAATTCTGTCATCAGCCTAGTTTCACTTAAATAATGCCGAAGGACAATAATCAGAAAGAAGTCCACCTCTGAATAGTTTTTTTTATTTTTTTAATGAAGGTTTGGGAGTTTCTAATGTTTCACATCAAACATATTTTGAGATTAAAGTGTGTAGAAAAAGTAGAGGGCAAGCAGCATTTGGTCGCGTTGAGACGATTCTCCTGCACTGAACTGAACTTCTTTATTAATTAAAAAAACAATCGTTCATCCTAAACCATCAGGTTGATGTCTCTGCTGCCATCACTCACTGTAAATCTGCATCATAAGGACTTTTGCATCATTACTAAGTAACCTTTCTGTCCAAACCCTGAGGCACAGAAGTCATGATGATAGATTGATGTAAAACAGTCTTCAAAACAGGTTTGGATCCAAAATAAACAGAACATGATGAAAGACGTCTCACAAGTCCAGTGGTGTTCGTGATGAATGAGCCCGAGCATTTATCACAGTCAGGTGGATTATTGCAGTTTTTCAGTTGTTTTGTTGCGTGTGGTCAGTTCAGGCCTCTCAGTGGTCGGCTTGTCAATATGATCCAGCTGGTGCTACAAGAAAACAATGCCATGTAAAATGGCCCATGTTTCAAAAAATCTATAAATTTTAACCCTCCCCCTCCCCCATAATCCTGTGCCACCCCACAAATAAAAGTGACTATTCCTTAAGAGTTTTATTCCGGGCACATCTTGAGATTTCTGTCTCATTTGACACTTGAAGCTGCAGTATGTGTTTAATCCTTCTATTTTGGGTCGAACTCCTGAAGTTGGAGTCGATTTGGACATTTCATTCATTTCCTGTTTGTATGTCAGAACTGGTCGTGTCATATCACACCATTTTTTTATTATGTATGTTCTATATATACCATTGCCACCCAGGAAGAGTTAATGTAAGGAAATAGTGCTGAGATGGTGGACTAACTCTGAGTACTTTAGGCATGTGTGAAGTGGCAGCAGGCTGATACACATCTTATGTGATTTCCTGTTGGATGTAACACACCCTTCTTTATCATTTCACACATCAAAACATCAGCCGCTAAGGGATTTGGGTTCCATGAGCTGTATGAAAACAGAAGAGTTAGTTACTGTCCTGTTTGTTTACGACTGGAGAGTTGTTTTTTTGTGAGTCTGTCAGGAACTGGCAGTCTGTTTTAGCAGATCTGCTTCCAGGTTCCTTATACTGTACATCCACAGATTGCGTTCCACCATGACACTGACATGTTCCTACAGTGTAAAGGTGGAACAGGATCTGAACAAGGATGTTTTGTTCACTGATCTGGTATGAGTTCACCGTGTTTTGACCCGTCGTGTTCCTGGTACTAAATGCCACCTCATATTTCAGTTGAAACAAAAACTGAATAAAAACTCTACAGAAGCTGCAGTGTACGGAGCCCATGGGGAATTTTTTTTTCTTTTGTGTTCCCTCGCAATAATCTACTGATCAGTTCATGCGGCATAATTGATACTGTAAGCCTTTTTACGGTGGCCGCCGTACTTTCTGCTTTAATACAAGCTTATAAGGTTTTTCCGTGGTCTATTGAGTTATTATTGTGGGGTAATAAATCATCTGATTGTGTCTCCATTGTGTTCGTGTCTGAATGGTTTAAAGAGCTGCTTTCAGTGCCGTTCCATCTGAGCCTTAACAGACATAAACATGCAGTAAATAAATCGATTTTCAATCAGTTTTTTGCACCAAAGCGTTAATGACAAAAAACATGTTTTATATTATAAAACACAGCAAACTAATGGTGGTAGACGGCCGCACTGGGTTAACTCGGGGAATCTCATCTGTCCATGTATCAATCAACTCCTAACCTCTTCTTTGTTCTGTCACAATTATTGATTTATTTAATTTTGATTATCATGCTAAAACTTTGCGAGGACTGACCACCAGCTCACCCCCTTCCTCATACACACAGAGCCAGCAGCGTCACCTTCCCATTCATACTTAATGACAGTCACGCCCACATCGACACGCCCACCACCAGGTGTCAAAGCCGCTGCTCCTGTCATATCAACAATTACTTATTTCATTCATATGGCTCTTATAGAGCCTCAGTGAAAACGTGTTTATTATTATTAACGCTTTGGTGCAAAAAACTGATTGAAAATCGATTTATTTACTGCATGTTTATTAAGGCTAAGATGGAAGGGCACTGAAAGCAGCCCTTTAAACCATTCAGACTACGAACACAATAGAGACACAATATTACCCCGCGATAATAACTCAATAGTCCATGGAAAAACCTTATAAGCTTGTATTAAAGCAGAAAGTACGGCGGCCACCGTAAAAAAGGCTTACAATATTCAATTATGCCGCATGAACGGATCAGTAGATTATTGCGAGCGAACGCAAAACCTTTTGTGAGGGAACGCAAAGGGGAAAAAAATCCTCATGTCCCCTGGAGGTCTCTGTAGCAGTGTGTAACTTTTAGAAAGAATAAGTCTTTTACATATTTGTTAAATCTGTTACCATGTTGTGACAGTATTGTCATGTGAGTCTCTGTCCTGTCCTCCCCGTTGATTGCTTCCCAGGTGTGTCTCATTCCTTGATTACCCTCCCTGTGTGTTTGAGTCCACCTGTTGTCTTTGTCTCTTGTCTGGTCGTTGCGTGTACCAGCCAGTTTCCCTGTGTTTGTCGTGCTGCCTGTTGTTCTCTGGATGACTTATTAAATCATCAATTCATCTTCATCCTGGGTCCTGTTCGCGTTCGTTCTCACCACCACAACCATAATTCATGACAAGTATAATAATATGAGACTGATTTTTGAAAAGATCGATCATCTCCTCTTCCTCCTTGAGCTTCTATCACTGTATTTAGAAATTCACCACCTCCAGTCAACCTCCAGTCCACTTTCCACAAGAAATAGTGACGCTTTGTGTTTAAGTGAACTGCCTCAGAAAGTGACTAATTGTTTTTGGCTGTAATTATAAAAATATCTGCGTAGCAACAGCTCCTACCGACGGGGAGCAACGTCTCTTCTCCGACACGAACAACGCTTCAGTGTTGGGGAAACGTTTGGCTTTGGGGCCTCGTTTTGGAGAGTTATATGAGATGTTGTGATGTAAAAAATTCTCAGCAGATCAAACGGGAATTATGACTGCTGGCTGGTGGACAGTGAGAGTCACTTGAGTGGGCGAGACAGTAAAACTTTTCAGCTGCTGACTCCACACAGGCCTGGACAGAACAGCTGCACTCGCGGTCAAACTGACACGTTTTGTTTGCGGACCGCGCCGAGACATTTCAAATACGAAGCGGAAGCAAATATTCTCCTTAAACTGTATTTGGAAGTGCGGGGTAGTACTATGATTTGATTTTACTTTTACATTAGAGTGTCATATAAGTGGAAGTGGATCTGGACATCACACAACCCCAATATTTATACAGTTAAACTTAAATGAAGGTGATCAAACACAATATTTTAACATTTAAGTACAAAGCGCATAATTTTTTAAAATTATTTTACCAACCAATAGTCAAAGCAGATTTGTAAAAAGAGAAAGCAAATACAAATTGAAAGGAGCTGAGATTTTCTAAATAATTACCATTCAGAACGGAGTCGGTTCACAGAACAGTTTTGACAGTGAGATGAAACAATCTAAGTCCTTTTTCTGCATTTAAAAGACATTTCTAAATCATTATGATGAAGTGGTATGGCATTGAATAAGCTGCTGTGTTGTTTTGTATTTGAAGTATGTCTGTAATTCCCTGGTGAAACATTAGTGTACTAAGCATGTTCAATTTTAACATACTTAAGCATACTTTTAGTAGAACTAATCATGAGTATATTTCAAGTATACTTAGAATTTGTATACTTAAAGTGTGACTTTTTTTAAATACTAATTTGGTGCTTAGGGTATGGTGCTTTTCATATAAATCCTGTTTGATTAGACGGTAAAAAAGGGGTAAAAATCTAAAAAAAAAATCACTGTTTGCGCAGAATGTAGCAAAAGAAGGTTTATTGGGGGTCATTTTGTTTCCATAGCAACTACTAACTGCCAGCTGTACACAAGTTACCAATCATAAAGCTTTTTTTTGTCACATTATTACAAATGTACCTATGTTCACTTTGCTAACACAGCTCTCCAGCTTAGTTTGGTGTGAAATAAATTATGAAGGTGAGGGAAAGCACCTCATGACCACTGTTAAGTAAAACAGAGGATCCGTGATGCTGTGGGTCCGTTTCTCTTCCTCATCGGCCTCAAGAATTTTGATAAAATGCAAGTAAAATGCACCATGTTCTGGTTGTTCATTGAACCAAAACATTTTGAGCAACTTGGTCCCTGCCAGGAAATGAACGCGACTCTTTTAGATCCAAAACATGCAGCTAAATGTTGGATTTCTCACTGTGAAAAGTGCTGCAGAAAAGAAGTAGATCTGTTTCATGGATAATAAATCTGTAAAAAACAAAAAACAACAACAAAAACACAACTTACCTGGGCCTATGGTGATCCAAGCAACACAACGAGAAGCAAACTATTTGAGCTGAACAAAAAACTTCAGGCTCTCTCCTTCCTGTAATTAAACTTGCTTGTAATTTTCCTGGAAAGACCAATGTGCAGATAAGATAAGTAGTTTTATTGTGGTGGCATGAACAAGACAGTACAGTGTAGTTACCAGTATTTTTTTTATCATTCTTTCAAAAGAACAGCAAACTACTGGCAGCTATAGACGCCAGTAGTTTACCGTTCTTTCACTGTATCTATANAATCTGTGTATATTTTTGTTTTATGATTGTCTATTATTTTTACTTGTGGTAATGTATTTTATTAAGATGCACCTTTATGTAATTAGTGTGAGTGAACTCTAAATGTATGATAGCAGGAAGAAGTCTGCCCCAATATTCAGAACACCTGGCACCTAATCACCTCATGATGGGTGGAGAGTATAAAGCGAGACTCTCACCTGGTTGCTTCATGCTGGCATTTGGTCACACATCGTTGGGAAGGTTGCTTGTGTAGTGTGCAGGTCTAAAACTCTAACATCAGTAAGTAATGTTTCTCCTTCTGTATAAGACCTACAATTTCAGTGTTTGACTTGAATTGTTTAAATCTAGAAACCACTGGAAGTCTCCTGCTTGGTACTGGTGTGTGGCTGCAATTCACCCTCCCCAGTGCAGTTTTAATGTAAAATGGGTATGTATTGTTTTATTGCACCTATAAGGCTCCATAACACAAAAATGACAGTTATTTATATATATAGAACATATTGGCAAGCCAATCCTCCCGCTGTGGGCTGGAAAGGATTTTCTGGTTGGGGTGGAGTCATCCAGCTCTGGTAGATGACGATGGTTTCCTCTGCCTTCCATCTTCTGTAAATCACCTACTAACCTTTTCATCTAATTCCAGCTCTGACACTGCTGCAGCTCGCTGGAGACCCTGCTGTTTTGTTTCACTGTTTGGTTTCATTTTTTATTGATTGATGTTTTTAATTGGTTATGTTGGAGGTAACCTCATTTTAGTCTGTGGCCAAGTTTAAATTGTAGTATTTGTTTTTTTGTATTTGCTTGTTTAACCCCATCCTTTTGTCTCCAGGCTGAGAGCTGAAGGTAGTGGGAGGGGCCTACAGGGAGACTGGAACTGTGTGTTGTGCAAGTGGCCGGTGTTGGGATTTCTTCACGACTGAATGCCTGTTCACAAGTGTTTGGGGTGATTTATTTTGGGAACCAGTTCCCATTTGGACCA
>NW_006800230.1:247328-248666 GCF_000485575.1 Poecilia formosa
TTCAAAGAACTTTAGGAGAAAAAAGTCATTTTAACCCAATCATACAAACGGGTTCCCAGTCAAACTGTGTAAGGTAGAGCTGTCCAATGTGCGGCCCGGGGAACATTTGTGACCTCTGGAGTGATTGTGTGCGGCCATGACTCCAGATCAAATACAGATTACCTCAACTCAGTGCAGGTGGTTGATGCAGATGGAGACTTTGCCATTTTTAATTTTTAATCGGCGCAAAATTGTTGCAGGCAAACTTGAGCTTTAGTTTTCCTTTGATGGAAAGACAAATTTTCTCCAAACGGCTGATATGTCGATCCATTGATGTTGATTGAGGTCAAATTTTCTAGAATAAAAGTTTTAAGAAATATTTACTATTTTTTTTAATTATTATTATGGAACAAATCAACTGAAATAAACATCTTCACTTGGAAAGTGAAGATGGAAAACAATTTTGGAAAACAATTTTTTAAATATATGGGAACTGAAACTTTTTTTTAGTCCTAAATGGAAAAGATACACACTCATTCATTTCTCTCAGCTTCTCACTCTTGTTTCTCTCTTTATAAGAAGGAATATGATAAAGGCATTTGGAATAGACTGGAAATGACATTACAGAAATCTAAAAGCATGTGTGTGTGTTTCTGTCTTGAACATGTCTAGTTGTAGGTTTGAACAAACTGACTGTAATCTGAATAAAACATAATCCATCACTGATTTTTTTTTTTTTTGTGAATAACAATTACTGTTGGCTCGATGAGCATTGAGCAAACGGAAATCTCAATAAAGCCAGACTTCTAATCGCTCTGCATGAACACAAATCTGTGACATGCATCTGCAGCCTCAGCGGTTCCGTTTACGTCTTAAAGCAGCTTCCTTTATCATTTCTGCTGTCACGCTTAGACAATCAGCTAGAGATCAAAAACATTTAATTAAGAGATTGCTGGGAGTGACAGCTTCCCCTTGTTTTTCCAGTTGGGATTTCTTTTAATAAAACTTAGTCCATGCTCGAGCTGGTCAGAGTGAGGCATTTCAGCCACTCCAGAGCTTTGAAGAGGAGGAAAGCAAAACGAGCTGCCAGGAAAATAATCCAGAGTGAGGAATTCACCGAGGCTGGATTTACAGAGCAGCAACACGGCCGTCTGTGCAGCAGCACCAAATATCAGGGCTGCACACTCATCTGCGTTATACGCTTCAAATTCTCCTTTATCATTCACAGCAAACTGACTTCATTCCTGATTTAAGTTGAGCTAGAAAAATAATCTGTGTATATTTTTGTTTTATGATTGTCTATTATTTTTCCTTGTGGTAATGTATTTTATTAAGATGCACCTTTATGTGAGTTAGTGT
>NW_006800230.1:249663-277845 GCF_000485575.1 Poecilia formosa
GGGAGACTGGAACTGTGTGTTGTGCAAGTGGCCGGTGTTGGGATTTCTTCACGACTGAATGCCTGTTCACAAGTGTTTGGGGTGATTTATTTTGGATTTATTTACTTTAGGGACCAGTTCCCATTTGGACTCCCCTTGCCCTGCTGGTAGGCCTCAGTACTGTGCACCCCCTTCCTATTGTGGTTCCTTGTGTTTTGTCTTTTTAAAAAAACAAACGTGAAACAATAAAATGTAATTAACTTTTTGGAAAAGTCTTGTTCTCTTTGGTTATGAACTTCGAGTGCCTACTGGCAATCTATTTCCTTGGGTGCAATTCCCAAGGTGGTGTTGGCAACTTCTGGTTACCCTGTTGTGAGGGGCAGATATCAGATTTATACCCTAGTGTCGCCACAATAGTAATTCAGTTCAAAAAGTGAAATGATGTATCATGCTGCTGATTTTCAAATGTCTGATTCTGCTAGTTTTTGATAATTTTGCCTCAGCTGAAGAAAACATGACGTGCTATTGAATGTCCAGAAAACTCAGTGAACCAGCAGATGGCGCCGTAACCCGTCAAGCTGCGTTTCCATGACCATCTACATGCAAAATTTTTTTTTTAAAGTTTCGGTGGTAAAATGAGTTTTTTTTTTTTTTTTTTTTTTTTTTTGGCTATATCTAAATTCATTTATTTCGTAGAACAGCAATGGAAACACATGAGCAACAACCGGTCGCTGCCCCTGGCGTAAACTACGACGAAGAATACGGCAGGAAGTTGAGTATGATGGCGGCATGCCTTTTATGCTGTGAAAGAAAAAAGAGTTGATTGTGCTTCATTAAATACTTGACAGTATTTATCAAAGTATTTCACAAGATCATGTTTACATCAACTTTTACTTTTGTACAAAGAATATGACTCATTTTCAGTTGCCTTGATCTGCAACAGCTGGAGAGCCAGAGAAGAAACTAGCAGAATGTCACCTTCATTCCTCTCCTTCATTTTCCTTTGGTAATGATCTTATCAGAAAACCTTTGTATCTTTGGCCCAAGGCTCGACTCAAAACTGCGTCTGTGGCGCCACCTGGCTGTTAACTTCCAAAGTGTAACTGTACTGAATTAGTTTGCAGACGGACAGTACTGGGCGCTCAAACTATAGTCAAGCATATTGTTTTCAAAATAGGATTGTTGAGGAAAAATGTAAAGCTACATAAAACCTTTTAACTTTTTTTTCATTTCCCTTGCAGCAGTAGAGAATAGCCCCAATCTAAACGTCACACAAGCAGAAGAAAAAAGAACAATTTGGACATTTATAGATAAGTATGGAAAGCCACAAGTACCACAAATCAATCTTCTAAAAAGACTTTAAATTGATATTAAATTTGGACTGAAGCGTATATGGAAAACCACAAGTGCCACAATTCAATCTTCTAAAACCCCCAAATTGATTTTATACTTGAGGATATAGCATTAACAGACTTTTAGGAATGTGCTTGAACCTGGGGTTCCAAACTATTAGAGCACAGGTTCCCACTATTGTTAAAGATGTTCAGAACCGGATGGAAATGTTGACACTTGTTATTCCAGTGAACAGAAACCTGTCCTCAGAAGGAAAATGTCCACATCTTTATGGGGGGCTGAAATATTCTGGCAAAGGAGGACAGATTTCCAGAATGTGAACAGACATATGAAACGGATTCAACACTTTCAGCTACCTTTTCTCCAACCTGTCAGTTCATAGCATTAGTGCTAATTCCAGGGTAGAATGATTGCTACATTTAGATTTGCAGCTTAGGTTTTGAACTGATGAAGAAAGCTGCTTGAACACTGATTTATTAACAAAGTCTGTGCTCCTCTTTTTTTCTTTCAAATCTAGAATATGGACAGTTTAATAATTATATCTCAATTTCATACACTGCTTATTATGTAATTATAGTCATGCTTTTAAGTTAACATGTTTTCATTATTGAAATATTAAAATAATTACAGTGATTCTTCTGTGCTGGATAATACTTCAGAGGTATTTTCCAGATTATAACAAATCTGGGATTTTGTGTGGAATTGTCTTTTTTCCCATCTTCTAAATGATTTTCCTTCAAAGTTACAGTCAGGAACTCCTCAAACTGACCTTTGAGAATTAAACAGATACTGATAGGAAATAAGATTTGGTCAATGCGGTTAGTTGCTTTATTTTTCTTTACACTGGCTGACTGATTTAAGATGGGATTTTTTTTCTCTGAACTCATTGATGTTGATTCTTGCAATAAATTTTGGACCCAAACATGAAGATGATCTTGATGACACTCATCAAAATGGAACGTTTGTCACTGGTTTCTCAATTGTTAGCTGCATGTTATAACTTCTTATTCTTGAATTTTTATGGCATGAAGCGCCTTAAACTACCTTCTTGCTGAAATGTTCTATACAAATACACTTGACTGACTGATTTATGTGCCGCAAATCTGGAATAAACTTCCAGAAAACTGCTAAACAACCGAAACAGTTTATTTAAATAGAGGTCAAAACTCATCTGTTTAGAGCTGCCTTTGATTTAAGAAACTTGGATGTTAATATATTTGATGTTGATTCTTGTTGATTTTGAAGATTGCATTTGACATCAAAGAAAATAATGCTTGTTTGTTTCATAATTGGTTATTGTGTCATGTTTTGATGGTGTAAATCACTTTGAACTGCCTTGTTGCTGAAACGTTCTATGCAAATTTGACTTTAACTCCCTGGAGGGAGCGTACACTCATCTTCAGAGGAATTGGTTTCATTGACTGTGTATGACAGTTTGATTGCTAGACTTTAAAGTAACTTATTTATACCACTTTTTTTTTTGGCCTTAAAGAAATGCATCTCTTCTAATTCACAGAACAAATTCTCTAAAATCTTTATTCAGATCATTTTATGAACATTTATTCCTTCCACAAATGAAAACAGTGCATGTTAACGTCTACTGAAAATGAGAAGCCAGAGAGACTGAAGATCTCTGAGAACTTCAGTCTGAACTGATGTCAAACATCAGTGTATTTCTATGTGCATGTTACTCTTATCCTCTTTTTATTTTTTTTTTTACACAATAAACGTGTGCTGGACATCAAACAGCGTTATCTGCACCATCCCGAACATAAACATTTAAACTCTAACAGAAGACAGTAGTACATAACAAGGAGAACGTCTCCTCTGCTCGACTCGATGATTGTCACAGCTGTATGTGCAAAACCGTGGTAAGGGTTAAAAACGAGCTCAGTTTAATCTCCAGACTCCTCAGTGCAAACAGAAAGCAACGCAGGAGATCAACTGGACTCAAATTCCCATGATGAAGGCACATTTGTGGTTAAAATACAAAACATCTGGCTAAAAAAATTTAATTGGCTCCCTTGTAGTCAGAGCTAAAGCATTTTTCTAAAACCCAACTAGAATTACTGCAGTTTCTTTCCACTGCTGTCGCTGATGATGAAATGATAAGACATATAAAATAGCTTAGCTGAGACGACCACAGTGGGAAAAAAAATCTGCATATTAAAAAAGCAGTTGATTGTTTTAACAAACTTTAAAAAGTCAGTGACCATCTTTGGCTGAGTGTTTTATAAACCTTCCAGTATAATATTCCATTTTGTATCTTGTTCCATATTCTGAGCAGCTGAATCAGTGTCTCAGAACATAATATAGGTATTTTTATTTATTTTTGGGAGCATGTCAGTGTTGCTCGTCTTGAAGCAGAGGGGTTCGTTCATGACTTGAAGTGCTGGTGTTTTCCCTCGGTAAGGCGTCTCCTTCACATGTCTTTCTCTGTGAGATGAACACAAAGATAAATTANCTTTTGGGACAATTTACAGTGACCAACTGACCTGACCGACATGTTTTGGGAGATGTGGGGGAAACCGGAGCACCCGGAGAAAACCCACGCAGACACGGGGAGAACATGCAAACTCCACACAGACCGCCTCTGTGAAGGCGCAGCGCTAACCGCTGCGCCACCGTGCTGCCCATGTTTTTTCCAGTTTGTCAGTGGGGGTGAGGGGGGGAGGAAACATTTTAAATTTCCTCTTGACGGAGGGTCGCAGGGCGCCCATCAACAACCTCCATGCGTTTGATTTTTCGCTTTTTTTATCCGAACTCCTTCACTATGTCTATGATTTTCACTATGATTTTCTTCACCCCTTTGTGTCTTTTTTAGACTTTTTGAACCCTAGCGTATTGCGTATTTTTTTCCAAATGGAAGTCTTTGTTTTATTCTTTTTGCCGTCCTCTATAGTTTTGCTTACTGCGTTTCCTAAATCTTCTGGGACGGTTTTATCTGGGGTCTCCGTCTCATCTTTGGGTTCTGGGTCTGTTGAACAACCCGGTAAAGGGTCTCCAACCTCTTTACTCGAAATTTCCTCCTCCTCCTGGAAAACTTTGATCTGTTTCTCATGATCTCTCAGAGTATCTTTTGTTTTTTCTAGTTGCTCTTTTACGCAGCTTAATTCCATCTGGTATCTTTTAGCCTCATCTTTTAGCGCAGTCACGTCTGTTTCATATCGATGACTTAACTCCTGGTACAAAACTTTAATTTTCTCCGACTCGGACTGGGCTCGACTTTCCCTCTCCTGCAGGAATTTGATTTCTTTTATTTTACTTTCTTGGAGAACGGTATTTGTTGCTATCAGTTTATCCTGAATCACCTTATCTTTCTCTGATTTCTCCTGATAAGCTTTCCTTTCTTGAAACATTTGCTGCTGGAGTTTTTTGATTTCCTCCAGAGCAGACTGCTGTTTTTCCTCCATAAGTTTTTGCTCTTTTTCTCTCTTTAAAAGCGCAGTTTCCCCCTGCTTTGCCTTCTGTTGATAGATTTCGGCCTGCTGCTGTAATTCTATGATATCTATTTCATATCTACTATTAAGCTCATCATAAAAACAGTGTACCTGATCTAATTCGTTAAGGATGTACTTCTCCCTCTTTTTTAGAATTATAATTTCTCCTGCCATTTTCTTGTAGCCCTCTTCCTTCTCAGCTCTAAGGTTGTTTATGAGATGCTGAATTTCCTTCTCTCTCTCTAATCTGGCGTCTTTTTCTTGTTTCACCTGCTCCCTATATAGTTCAGCATCTCGACTTAAACTAGTGGTGTCGCTTTCATATTTTGCTATAAATTCATGGAATGAGTGCTTCATTTGGTCAAATTTGTGTTGCCAACGTCTTTTCTCACGTTGCAGAAATTTAATTTCTTTGTTTGTATCATCAATAATCACCTTGTTCTCCCCTGATTTTTTAAGATAAACGTTTCTGTCTTGACTGATCTGTTGTTGAAGCTTTTCAACCTCTTGTTGTAATTCACAGTGTTTTCTATCCTGGCAACACGTCTCTTTCTTCTCTCTCATTTTTTGTTGGTATGTTTCTACCTGTTGTTGTAAGACCATTGTATCCATTTCATATTTATTCATTAGCTGATTTCCCTTCGCTTTCTCCCTTTCTAGTTCTCGTTTGGTCTCTTCCAGCTCGGCCTCCAGGTGAACCATTTTCTTCTTGTCTTCAACCCTGCTGGCGATCTCCTCTTCCAGAAGGGAGCTCAATCTGTGGATTTCCTCCAGTAAGGCGTCGTGTGCAGCAGCGAACAGGCCTTCTGGGTTTTCCTGGAATCCCATTGCTGTGGAGTGATGGGGCCCCATCTCTCCACTGTGGCGTCTTTGTGCATAATCAGACATTTTCTCTGAAATCGTTGACAGTAAACTTTGTGAAAGGTTGATCCAAAAGAGCTTTGCACACGTCTGAACTAATCAGTGATATTGCAAGCAATGAAAAATATGCAGAATTGTGTTGCATACAATTCTGAAGTTGATGACATCACAGACTGCATCGCCAGTGACATCACAGAATCTTCCTTTGCTGGTGGTGTGACATCATTCCACCACCACATGTCTTACTCTTTATTCTTATTTACATTCAAAATAGTCCCTTTGTATTTATGGTTGTGTTTCAACGTTCATGTTCTTGATCAAACGTCGTCTCATCTTCATTTCTTTAAAGTTTATAAAACGTTTTAGAAACCTGCACATGAAAAAGCCTTTAGGAAAAAAAATAAGGCTTTTAGTGTTGGTGAGGGAAAACACCAGAAAACTTATTGAGAATCCATATTTATAAAACTAATTCCAACATCTGTGTTTATAAAATAATCTATAGTTGGTGATTTGAACTTTAGGTATTTGATGGTTTTATTGGTAACTTCAGTGATGTTTTCACTGAACCACCTGCAGCCTTCAGTCCGACTGAAGGAGGTTTTTGTACGACTATAAATCACTGTGTAATCACGTTGTCATCATTTACTAAATACACTCCCATACAGTAATAATCATCATCAGCCTGAACTCCACTGATTGTCAGAGTGAACTGAGGCTCTGATCCACTGCTGCTGAAATGACTGGGAGTATCAGAGGTGATTTTATAAAATAACAGTTTAGGAGGCTGTCCAGGTTTCTGCAGGTACTGGAGGCTGATAAAAACTTTACCCCCCCGTCACCAAAAAAACAAAACAAAGGGTTGATAAAGTGAACAGCCCTTATTTGGTGTGTATATCAACATCAATTGTTTAGATTTGAGCTTTATATCTTTTTATAATTCCATGTTCATGAGGAGTCATTTCCTCATGAAAACATGTTTGCCATGAGTTCAGTTAGAAAATACCAGGCCGTGCCAGTAGGTGGCCCTTTACAAATGAAACTGAATTATAACCACCAAATAAAGTGGAAAAACATTGAACAAATCAGGACATGAAATAAAGGTAAACGTAAGTATTTCTATGGATGTTTTGAAGGTGCCTGGAGCCGTTTGTTCTGTGTTGTCTGGATTTCAATCCACAAATACGTTGCATTTTAATAATGAAATGTAAACCTTCATTGTTTGGCAAGAGCACCTCTTCTTTTTTCAAATGTATGTCCCCAAACAGAGAGAACCCTTATAACATGTTAAACAATCTTACGTCCATCTTTCAATACACAAACTGACTGTAAAAGTTACAAATAAACTGTTTTTGGCAATTTATGAAATAGATATTCAACCATTTATGTAAGTTACAGTTCCTGCAAGCTAGCAGAAACAAAGCTGTAAATGTGAACACTTTTCATACAGGCAAACAAATAGTTTTAAGACAATTTATGCTATGTTAGTTTTTCTCAGTCACTTTTGGTGCTTTTCTCAAGTCATTGTTGGCATTTACAAAACAGTAAACACATTTCTCAAAACAATTTGTAGAAACAGCAAAAATAGCATTTGTTTGCTTGAAAAATCCTTAGTTCAGCTCTCAAAATTCTGTCAGTTAACTTATTATATCAAAATAATAAGTTATAATTTCTCTATGTACAGATAAGATGGTCAAATTGATATGTCATNTTGGACCGCTATCAGTTGGGAGCATGTAAATCATTTGGCATATGGTTGGGATGAATTTTCATCAGAGCAGACTGAGACTCAGTGATGTTATTATCATTCTCTGTTGTTTTATTTGAGCAGGGGTTGCTTAATTTACACAGATGTGACACAACAAGATTCAACAGGGGATCAAACTGAAGTATCAGATGTGTAAAACGCTGATACTGCGCTGCCATCTACTCTTTGTACATCACTGAAACGCAAGGGAAATTTTTAACAGTGCGACAGCTGTACTGCTAATTTAGACTACAGTTCTACTGCTGTTGTTTTCCTGCTGACAAAGCAGACAATCCAGGAGCGATGTTTATGTTCCTTGGCACTGAATGGCTGTTACTGCTGAGAACGGAGATAAGGAAGACTGTGGATGTTTACCTCTGTGGTCATGCTAAGATTGTTTCAAACCTAACTTGGTTTGGCTAAAAACCTAACTAGGTTTTTTTTTAGCCAAGCGCTAACCTAGTTTGCTTGCGAATGATTAGGTCAGATCCAGTGTTGCCCCCTGTGGAAGAACTACCATCATGCAAGAAAACAGACAGCAACAGTGACACAAAACACAATTGGGTTTTCGTGAAAAACAAAAGCAGACACGGTGTTCCTTTCCTCTGCAGGTGTTGGACATTAGTAATCACTCCCAATGTACCGTTTGCTACGTGTATGCCTTTGAATGTGAACCTACCTGAATACCTCATACTTTTGTCCTGTGCTTCAAAGCCATGTGAGTCTTTACCCCGCCCACTACTGGTTGCCTAAAAGATGATCAAATTGCCTTACAAACAGGCCAATTAGAAAATATCAAAAAAAAGAAATAGTGTTGTAATTCACATAGAGATTTCAGGGATTGTTCATGCATGGATTATTTTCTGTGGGTGATTGAGTGTGTCATGCAGTGAATTGAGGGCAGGCAATTGGTTATATCTCAGGCATGATTAGTCGGAAGTCAGAAGGACTTCAGGCAGAGTGGTCGTTTGGAACAGTCTATATATGAATTATGATGCAACTCTGTATGTTAAGGAATCAACTGAGACATTTTGCTACATAAAAATTTCAGACACACTGAAAGAGGACACATTTCTCTGAAATTGTTGCAGTGATTTAAAATAATTATAGAAGATATGATGCACAAATTCTATTGGAGGATCATTTATGAGATTTTTCACAGGCACCATGGATCCCCTCGGTGCTGCAGCCCCTTCCTGAGGTGACTTGCAGCCCCTTCCTGAGGTGACTTCCCCACTTTGCATTCTTACTCTTATTTTCGGTTCTTCCTGTTTTAGAGTACATCCTGTAATTTCTCTAGTGTCTTCTAAAACAATCAAACTCCACAGCACTCAAAGATTTTATTTACAAGTATTCCTATACTTGTACTGTGGGACTGCTTGGGATATGGAAAAAGGAAATTATTTTTTTGCCATCTGTAACAAAGGAAATCTCTTGATGCATTAAAGCCATGACTAAATAATGCATGGGGGTGTTCTTTTTTTTTTAAGGCCTCAGCAGAATTGTGCTTCCCAAAACAGCAGAGCAATAAAATTGCAGGTAAAGCCAGCCGGACTTAATCACAATTAGGCAGCAATTGTGGCTTCATTACTTTTCTTTCCAAACTACCAGGTTAGAAATACAAAGAGTTGATAAATTTTTATTGAGCCAACTTGCCAAATCTACTTGGGCTTAAAAGATTAATCGGCTTAATCGTGATGAATGGATTATTGCAATAATTGTCAACTAATTTAATAATCAATTAACTGTTAACTGGAGTGTACAGGCTCAAAAAATGTGTCATTTGCTGAAAAAAAACAATACTTTCAGAGCAGCAAGTATGCCAAACCTGTACAATAAATGTATACATTTTTCATTTAACATGAAAAAATCTTTTGTTCTATCCAAAACCTCACAAGTGCCACAGTTTTAGCTTCGCTGGCTTCAAATTACTGTAAAAAAGTCAATTTCTCTTTTAAACAAAAGATAACATTTTATTGCCTAAAATGTACTGCAGTCCGTTAGTGAATGCTTGATCATTTGTAGCAAAGGATGCATCTGCAGCACACATATTTTCTGTTCACTATTTTTTGGATTAGGCACCTTTTGCTGTCCAATTATTAAACAATTAATAATTGGACATTTGTGAATGTCCAATTATTCACAAATGTGAATAATTGGGCAGTGAAGCAGCCCTAGTTATTTGCAACTAGGGCTGCAAATAACAATTAATTGTTAAATGATAGATTAACAATTAATCTATCAATTATTCAATTGTCACATTCTGCAGATTTTAGAAAACTGATATCAGAAATAGCTACTTACTTAAAAGATTAAAATAAACATATAATTAAATTCCTTTTTCATTTGCCACATTATGTTTTGCTGTCATTTCTACCCAGATGCCTCTCTGGTCTATTTCTCACTACAGGAAGTATGAAAGGTTTAATAAACTAATGACTATTGTATTTCACAGAAGTAAGGACTGGCCATATTATTCCTTGTACAATACTGAAACAGAAACTAAAGAAAACCTTTTGGCACCACTTGGTGGAATCCTCACCCTGCTGAACCTGATAACTGTCCGTTCCTACTGGAGGGGAGGTTCAAACCCCAGTCCTTATGTCCTATATATACTGTTCATATTGTGAATAAGAGGGGCTCTGAAAGTTTATTGCTTCACAGTGAAACAAATATACATTTATAATATACCAAGCCTAATTATGGGGACTTCCAAGTTATCGAAAAGCTGCCATGGGGCCTTTTTTTCTATTTTACGATGTTGTCTTTATCCATTTAAAGCCCCAGATTAACTGACAATCAAAAACTGGTGCAATGATTTGGAAAGAGAATTTAAAAAATATGTTTCATATCAATTTGATCATTAAAGTTCAAAAGTCAATGTTTCTCAATTTGGATGATTTGTATGAGGCGGCTGTACAAACCCAAGAATTCTCAAAGAATAGAGAAGTCGCAGCTCTATTACTAGACTTCTGTAAGCAAATGAAGAACCTTTGTCAAACATATTCAAATCTTTTACAGTTCAGTGTGAGATTTCAGTAAAATATTAGATTTAGTTTTATTTTCCATGCTGCTGGCTGTCTGCCACAAATACGATACATACCACAAAAATTGCAGAGGAAGGTAATCTGTTAACATTACACCAACTAAATTGGAACTTTTACTTATTAACCTCCAAAGCTTTTTCATGTTATTTTACAACACTACACATGACTTGTTTCATAACACAAAGGAATGACAGAGATAAGATGGACACTTTACTGATGGACTCCATTAGCTCGTTTTGTCCGTTTTTGACCGTTCAGTAATTCATCAGTGATGATGTCATTAGTCTGCGCTATAAATTACTAAAACAACTACAAACATGTTCAGTAAAGAACACAATAACAAAGCAGAAGCAGAACCAAATCTGCTCTCATGCGTTTCCTGTCCGGCTATCAGCAGTCCAATCAGAGAGCAGCTGTGTGTAAAACACGGATGACTTTGGCCTTTCTGATTAACACTACTGCGTAATGTCACCCACTAATTTAGCCATAACTGATATGCTCTCATTTACGAGCTAACGATGATGAGATAAAGAGGCAGGAAGAGTAATCAGGAGCAGCTGGGGTGGGGGGGTTTAACAGCCAGCAACCCGGGAGAGATTTGGACTTTTTACTCTCCTTGTCAGGTTAGTCAAAGCAGGGTTCATAGTTCAACTTGTAGACAAACAAAGCATGATCCTGGAAGGAGCAGGAGCGACTGCACATCTTCAGTAACAGCTGTGATGGAAATATTTTCCTTTGTGGAAAATAATTCCCATAAATCTGCCTGTTCTTCATCTGGCTAAAATCGACAGATACACTAAGTTGCTGAAGACTTATACTGTCCATCCTCAGCATATTGTGCATTTATGAAAAGCCTAATTATTCCATTGAGCCTCAGTGTAGTCTCTCCTGCTCCTTTCCTCCATCCACTAGTTGAAAAACATGCAGCGAGCCACAGGCAGAGTATCAATGGCAGCAGCTGGCTATGGGGGATTCTTACCCTGACTTTGTAATACACCAGGGCGGCCACTATGGTGGTGAGCAGGCCGAGGGCTATGAAGATGTACTGCATGTACTCCATGACAGCAGGGAGAATAACCAGGTTAGTGTGGAACGTAGTGAGGATCGGTCCATCAATGTATCCATTCTGCAGAGGCGAAAAGGCGAAAAGGATGCAAAAACTGTTTTACTCTCGACTTGGCTCAGAAAAAAAATATTTCTGGTTATTTTACCCATATTTAAGAAAGAAAAAAAGAAACACTAACGAAATAAACACTCTGCATCCTGGAACTTCCATTTACCAGCTCAAAATAACCAAAAAGAGATTTACAATTTCTGAAAAGTCAAAGCTTTGCTCCGTTTCTGTTGGACAGAATTGTGCAAATTATAGAAAAATAAATTTGCTTAATGGAAACACACCAATTTCGAAAAAACAAATTTTTCAATAAAACACTTTTGCACTGGGAGGAGGTGGCTTTTCAGCCATATCAAAATACATGTATTTCACAAAACTGTAATGGAAAAATGTATTTTGGATCACAGGTGGATGTTGATACTGGTGAAAACTACAAAGAAAACACCAGAAAGTAGTAGGAGGAGGATGATTTGTTTTTGTTATTTTGGACAATGTGCAGCTGGCTCTCCTGGGATTACAAATTTTGATTTATTGTTATCATTGATCAATTTCAGGTGCTGGTTATAAAAAAAAAAATTAAAAAAAATAAAACTGGAAGTATAATTGGAAATGTTAGTTTTACAATTTTCTCTACTTTTGTTTTCCACAAGAGTATCAATAAATATGACTAAATTCAAAAATATGGATAAATGCACTTACTGTGTGCAATTTAGTGATACAAGTCAGACTTTTTTTGGCATCCTGAAGAAACATATTTGAAATGGGAAAGTTTCTCAACAACATTTGTGTCTGTGGGGCTATGAATGCTGTGACATGTATTCAACTGACATACAGTTACCTGAAAAATAACTAATAAATACCCTTTTGTCATAATATAGTTTTTATTGTTATTCCAATAGCACTACAAAATGTCATGATAACATTCTAAGTCCATGTCGCCCCCTCTACTTTCAAACATCCATCTATATGCAAATAATCTACAAAATGTGATAAAGTTCCTAAAGTAAATGTAAAATAAATGTGCTTTTTATAACATTCTAATTTATTGACTGGATCTGCAGGCATCAGCCTCTCCAGATGCACAACATCAGCAGCTTACCTCCTCAAACCACAGCATGGGCATCACCACCTCAGAAATCTTTCCAGTTTCTCTACAAGGTCAAGAACATAAAACTTCAAACACCACTACAAAGAAAGCAGGGTTAAACTAGGGAGTGTTTACAATGATAACAAGACAGTAAAATAAACAATAGGTGATAAAATGGACAATGTGATCATTCATAAGTCTTACATAATTCCTGATATTCTCTTCATGTAGAGGTTAAGCTGTAGGCGTATGGACACATTCAGAGGGACACCTGTGAGCTGTACACACAGACACACACACACACACACACACAAAACAGAAGTCACACAGGGGGGATAAAATTCATGTGGATTTTTCGTTATCAGTAATTATGCAAACATTATACATGCTAAAGGAAAGGAGGAAATCCTTATTGCAAAACTGGGATGGGAAACGTAAATCATTTTACACGGAGAGCTGCTTTCAAGCATGTGAACATGCTGTGAAGGGGGAAAGACGTCAGCAACGACCTCAGCGAAGCAACTATTGCTGTCTATCAAACTGGGAAACCATTAGCAGATATCTGGAGTTCATTATTTAGAGTAGAGAAAGACTATTCACCAGTGGAAAACATTTGATGACTGTTGTAAACGTTGACAAGACTCCTCCAATACTCACACAGAAAAGAAAAGCCAAAGAGCAACAGCTCAGGCTTCACATGGCTTAGCTTCAGTGACGTAGCAAGCTGCCAAAGTTGTGGGGGGAATGTGGCTTGTCTGTATAACCTGCCTGAAAAGTTGTATTCATTTCTGATCATTATTTCTTTTCATAAGTACCATGGGTTTCATCTTTATTAAAAAACTCATCTTTATTTTGAAGGACACTGGAAGTAATGTGCTATATCTATTCAAGCTAGCTTAACACCAACTCACAGACTGACCAATGTCATGTCTCTGGTTTCTTCTGTGTGGATTGAGGGGAAGAGAGACTGGAGAAGCACTTTTTAATATCATGCCTTCAGTTGAAAACATTTTCTTCCTGATAATTTTTTTATTTGGTGTGAATAAAGGCGAAGCTTCAGACTTATGACCAACAAGGTTGGTTATTCATCCAGTCCATGTTGAGCCTCTTAGTCAATCTTTGAGCCACCACTACACCCTTCAACGGATCATGTAGCAGGCTAGTGTTAGTTCCACCGCCTGACACCACTAGCAGCATTTCCACTGACCATATAATTGCTGGTGGCTATTTAGCCAAACCAAAATTGGTTTGTTTTGGAAAACTGCAATGGAAAAACATTTTGTGCATCACACGAGTCACATGATCAACAAGCGGATGTCGCCACTGATGCAACCTACAAAGAAGAAGACAATAAGCAGTTGGTGGATGCTAGCACGGCATGTTTTTTTTAAATAACATCACATGAGCAAACTTTCTCACATGTGATTTTAATTGCATTTGTTGTCTGATCACCACAATTGCAAAATTGTGTTTTGTCGGCATTAGCAGAATGTTGATAAAGTTTGGGGTACATTTGTAATGGAAACACAGCTACGTAGAATCTATATTGTAAGCTTTTCTTGACTTGATAACAAATAGTATATCACAAAGTCATTGTCCATTAGTCTTGAAAAGTTAGAAAATCATTTCTAAGGTTTTGAAACTCCAGTTAGATCAATTATCGCCAATGGAGCAGCCATCTTGTTAGAATTACTCCAAGAGAGAAGTGACGGCTCATCCAAAAGGTCACAAAAGAAATGAGAACAACATCAGAAGCACTGCAGGTCTCACTTGACTCAATGGAGGTTTGTGTTCATCAAAAAAAAGGCCTCTGAGCAAACTCTAAGCTCCCAAACCCTACTGAATGAAAGGAACACAAAGGCTTATCTAACATTTGCTAAAAAAATAAAAAAAAATGTACTAAAAACATTCTGCTGACTCACGACAGAAAATGGGACTGTTGGAAACTGCATTGGTACACCTTCCAAAAACCCCAAGAAACAAGATTTTTATGACTTGTGACACTTGGAAGACAAATAAGTAAAATAAGACACAGTTATGATCTGGACATTTTTCTGGCAGAACAAATTGTGACACCTCAGGCCAAACTTCAGGCTCAGAACCAGACAACTGACATCAGCAAAATACAGGGCTCAGTCCTCAGACATGTGGTTCTGATAAAAAAAAACAATATAAATCAGGTCAGATGTGGGAATGAGGGGAGGACGATTAGGGGTAAACAATAGGAATACCACTGGGAGCCAGTGACAAGCAGCACACCTGACAAAGTGCACATGGATGTCCTGCTATAAGAGCTTTCATGCACTTTGGCACTGATTATACAACTTCCTGAAACATTCCGTAATCTATTATTAAAGGTGAGTACTTTCCATTGTAGTACAAATGTGTTTGTTTAAGAAGATGACAGACAAAATCTGATTTATATTCTTTGCATATGGGACCTGCCTCCAGATGGGTTAAAACAGAATGACACTGTCTACTGTCATCTGAGTGGAATAATTTCATAACTAAACCCTTAGAGAAACTTCCAGTGTCCATTTCTCTCATGTAAATGAAGCCAATGTTGAATTTTCTAGGAATTTAGTAAATTAGGAGGGAAAATATCGAACAAATCTTGTTGATCTGAGCACAAGCTTTCCAACTATTAATAATAGGAATACACAACACCAAAACAAGTGAGGAAGCCAAAATCATCCAACATGCAGCAACTAAAACACAACCGTTTACACAGCATGCGAGTACATCCAACTACACTTCTTCCTCTGTGAATGCTTGTCCAGCAGATGATCTCCCACTGTGAATAACATAATTCAACAACTCTAAGCCAAGATGTGGGGAAAATAAATATGACCCAGTTTTTCCCATCTGCCATGTCTTTGTAGGTTTATAATTGTACCGTGCTCTTTCCAAGTGGATTGAACAGAGCTCTGTGAAATGTTGAAAATATTGGATATTACTTTAGAACCTAACCTTGCTTTAAATCTCTGGTGTGTTCTTTGATCTTCATGAAACTGTTTATTCTGTAAGTCACCAGGGTTTCACGATTGCTTTTGCTGTCAAAATCACTATCTGCGTTTCCACTAACCATAAACATGCACAAATTGAAATCATGAAAATAGATTTGCTTAAGGGAAACACTGCAATTTTGAAAAAGTTTTTCAATAAAAGGTTTTTGTGGTGAGATGAGGTGGTTTCTCAGCCACATCAAAATAGATGTATTTTGCAAAACTGCATTGGAAACATGTTTTTGCTTCATGTAAGTCACATGATAAACAGCCCAAAGTTACTACTGGCAAAAACAACAAAGGAGAAGTAGGAGGAAGTAGGAGAATGATGGTTAGTTTTTGGTTTTTTCAGACAATGTGCAGCTGCCTCCAACAGAGCTCTCACAGCATCGCACAGTTAAAAAAAGTTGTGTTATTCCAACAAGATTATTCCTAACCCATATCCTACAATATCCCCAAAACGCAACATACATAGGCACTCCCAAGTATAAGCGGCTTGTAGCTCCAACGACTGATTAAGACCCCAATTGCTCCAATGGCTGATAATAAGTGCTAGAAGCATGGCTGAATTATGAACTCATGTAACTGTTTACATGCCATGATTTTTAATGACTTATCGCATACTCAAAATTATTCACATGCGCTTTTAATTTCATTTCTTATTTAATGGAAACACAGCAATTGTAAAATTGGGGTTTTTTGTAATGGAAAAGCAGCTAGTGTTTTGTGGTGTTATTTTAGAAATATTTGCAAGGAGAAGCAAAGGTTACCCAGAGTATTTCATTCATAACTCCAGGTCAAAGTAGAAGAGGAAGTTTTAAATAAACACTGACTCCATCTTCCAAGCTTTCATCTTTGTACATAAGCTGCTTTCTTATCAAAGACGGATGATTATCTTTTTATTGGAATCACAGAGTTCTTTACAACCTCACAAATAACTGCAATTAGAAGCAAATAGCCCAATTTCCAATTACCTTATCACTTTCCATGTCACTGTCAAAAGATAAGGTATATGAGGTTTACACGGGTAAGGTTGAGTAAGAGCAATAGCTGTGTTCTGCCCTATCAATCCTTGCATCAAGCGTCAGGTGAGACAGCAGTGTGACTACCAATAACGTGACTTGCAGGTTTATCAGCAGTAAAGTTTCATGTAATCAGAATCATTTTCCTATGACACGTCCATGAAAAAAAAAAACTAATTAACTTTAAACCTCGAGTTAATTTAGGTCTAAAGTTAATTTAAACTTCAAACGAACTAAAGTTTAAAGTTAGTTTGGTGATGTTTGGTTTGGCTGCTCATCACCAAACTGCTCTCATTGTTGACTGGCTACAACACAAGACACATTCTGATCATCAACTTTCTTATAATTCTTAGATATACTGTATATAAAGCACATTTAGGAACAAGTGCTGCAAATTAGCTCACACTATAAGCACTAGGCCACAAGCTGCTACTGTTCTATTTAGTCTATCTATGTCAATGTGTGTCTGTGTCAAACCTAATAAGGCTTGGAAGTTAGAGATGATGCTAACTTCTAAAGTCCTCAGAATGGTACAATAAAATCTTAACAATAGGATGAAAACTTTAAAAGGGAAACAAATTCCTTATCCATCATCTAAAGATTTTACTCGTCTTCAGCAGCAAAACAGGCCTACAATTCACCCTGACACGATTAGCTCATGATTGCAATCAGACTATCTTTGTTCAAGATGCCAGCAGCAGACGTCAAGGACATCAGAGGTTTGAATGTTTGATCAGCAGTTTGAGTTCATATTCCGGTAGCCTTTCTTACGCAATTCCACTCGATTCTCCTGTCCCTTTGGTGCTCAGTCACGGATTTGTCCCATTAAGCCAGATCAGCCAATCATCAAACAAAAGGAGAAATTGTGAACAAAACACTGATTTTCTGCACTGTTTTAGAATTGCAGTCTGCCAGTAGTTTTAGCAATGGCAGGGGAAAAAGTGAACAATGTCGTTCAATCTCTGTTGGTCACATTTCCGAATATTGCAATTAAAGTTGGAGGAAAAGGAAGGTATAAGACATTTTATTATTGGCAAAGTTTCTCCCCAAGGAGAAAGTCTAATTTTCCAGCTGGCTCTGTTAAGAACAGTGGAGGTGGGACCCAATAAGCTTCATAGAGTTCACGATTGAGCTGGCACATTCATACGTCACAGCCAAAAGTTAGCGATTGGGTAAAATCAGTTCTAATTGTTCCAGGGTGAAGCGATCATGAGTTGCAAATCATGAGTTACTGAAGAAAATAAGGGTGTTTTCACACCTGATGGTAGACTGGGTTTGATTGGGAACCAAAGTTGCTACATTTGTTATATTTTCAGCTAGTGCGGTTCTCTCCCACACTGCACTGTGTCAAACAAACAAAACCTATGGTGGCCGACAGGTGCAAATGCGCAGCAACAGAGAAAACATGCAAACAAACAAAAAAGACACGTGCACAAATGAAATGCAGCAAACATAAAAATAGACGCAAACAAAAAGCAAATAAAATGCAGCAAACAAAAAAGAGACGCAAACAAAACAGAATACAACCATAAATGAAATGGAGCAAACAAAAGAAAAGATGCAAACAAAAAGTGCTGAAAACGGAAATGCTCCAGACCACTAGAGGGAGTCGAACAAAAAACAGCTGTGTCCAAATTTAGGGTCTGCATCCTTTAAACGCAGCAATGGCGGCAAAATTATTTTTGCTGTATTTCACTTAAAATTACACAAAATGATTTTTGTACAATGTTTTTAGGTGAGAATGTTGATGAATAGATCTCAAATATCTGCTCAGTTCATCAATAAATCACTTAATTACAATATGGCTCAGACGTTTTCGGAGATCTGCTCCCGCTTCATTAAGAGCCAACTCCCCTCTCCAGCTGTCAGCTGGCCTGGAGCTCCAGATTCAGTACACCGAGAGAGAACCCATGTCTCCTGCCAAATCGTTTTAAAAACTCCCGCTAGTTTTCCCCTATGAGTGGAGGTGAAACACAGATATTAAGCCAGGTAGTAGCTGTACAATTTTTTGGTTCACTAAAGTATTTAATTTATTCCTGAGCAAATGGGTTTGACTGATTAAAGCGGTGCCTTACCGCTGCTTTTCATTTGTTTGCGTCTCTCTTTGTTTGCTGCATTTCATTTGTGGTTGTATTCTTTTTTGTTTGCGTCTCATTTTGTTTGCTGCATTTTATTTGCTTTTTGTTTGCGTCTATTTTTATGTTTGCTGCATTTCATTTAATCTTTTTTGTTTGTTTGCATGTTTTCTCTGTTGCTGCACATTTGCACCTGTCGGCCACCGTAAAAACCCTTTAAAAAGCCTGTTCCCACCCTCTCCTGTGGTGCACTGCACCAAGAACCACTGAAGGAAACGACACAAAAACTGAGACCTGAAGAAGATACTGAGAACAACTTCCTTATTCATGAAATGCAAACAAAAATAAAATGGTGATAGATTTTAGCAGCTGTAGGATTTATCTTTTTTTCCTCATTTCCCCTGCCAGGGCTGGACTCACACATTTGTCTTGGTTTTATTTACCCAGAATGCCCATGGGCTGTAGTCCACTTGCTGCTTTTAAAGCAGTCTCTGGTCCTCTTTGCTTTCCTATATGTATTCAAACTGCACCAGAGTTCACTTCAACCAAACCCAGACTGAGGTTTGTAGACAGACTAGAGTTTGCTTTTTTGAGTTTTATTACATGTTCACACCTTCACAAACAAACTGTACTTTCTAGGCAAACAAACAAGAGTTCTAGAGTGTGAATGCACCCTGAGTCATATTTTTATTGATTTATTGATCCCTGGCATGGTACCAATAGACTCAGAACCTGATACCAGTTTAATGACACCTTTCACTCCTCTTCTGGTATAGGTTTGGGTTTCAAATTGTTTTTCAGCTATGACCCGACATACAGTACTATCACTTTTAAATATAGAAAAATATTTGTTTTTCCAAACATTTTTGATGTCGTCATAAAAAAGCATGTTCTCCAAATGTTTCATTGTTCATTTTATTCAAGCTCCAAGGAGAAGTGGAGCCATCTGTGATGAGGTATTTGTGAGTCCTTTGATGCTCTGTACTCCTCAGTAGCCAAGTAGAAATGCAGGCACATCTGAAAAGTTTTGACTCAAATCCTTCTGAGGATGTATTTATATTGTGGAAAAAAATGATTTACAAGCACTGTTAGATAAAATCACTCAGTCAGGTTTATATGTTTATTGTGCACAATCCAGAGAGCTTGTGCACAATAATGGAGAAGACAATCAATGCTGGAGAAGTTCTGAATGAAAAGCTCTACCAAGCAGAGTCAACACATGAGTTTAATACCCAGGATAAGGGATTCAAAACTCAGGAAACGGTCTGGTTATGCAGATGTAGGAAAACAACTTCCAACCATGTGCGTGTAGCCCAAACAGGTTCTTTTGGTGAGCATTCACCAGCATTTAATATAACATGATCAGCAGATGTTAACTTAAAATAATTTTCCCACCACAATTCATTTCCTGCTCAAATATCTTAAAATGCTTAGAACCACTGTTGAGAAAATAAATTTAAAATAAGCTAGTTTTAAAACTTAACATGTCTTGATTCAAATGGCCTAATTGTGGTTTTGAAATTAGTAATGTATTCTGGCCTATTGACCTTTATTTTACTTGTAATTACAGCAGATGGTTTGCTAGGATCGTTTGAACTGCCTTTTGTCTGTGGGAAAACAATACAGTGGAAGTTCTAGCTTTTCACACTCATCTGTGAAAGGCCGTAAACATGGCAGGGGTTTCTGGCTTGAGAGAGGGTCAGAGATAGCTCCTGGTTGGAGGAGCAAAGATACGCCTTATTTGAATAAATTAAAGAAAAGAAGATAAAACTTTGTACACAGAAGTAACAAATCAGATTTGCTCTTGCAACTCTCAAAAGATGTCTTTGAACGTCTTTGCTTTTCTTCTTCTTTCCATTTATGTCAGGTTAATGAATGTATGTCTCCGTTGTTCTGCAGTTTCTGGTGTAAGTTTATACATTGTCTTACATTGGATTAAACTCTGTAATTCTGTGACGTCAACGCGCATTGTTGTTTTCCTTGTGGCCACACGTGGCCCGCCGAGAGGACCTCGGATCCAGAGGAAGAGAGAGCCAAACTTTTTCCAAAGTTAATTAATTTAGAGATTATTCTTCCTTAACACCACATAATAATAATAATAATAATAATAATAAAAAAGGATCCCCCAGCCTCTCTTCTTCTGCAATTTTAACCGTTTTGGTACAGTCTTGATGGGTTTCTTAAAAGTGGCGGCTTTTAAGTGTGGGTGTAAGTGGGCACTCACAGGGTGAATGTCAATGAAAAGGCCGTGCTCCTCCTCGGTGGGGTGAAGACCCAGCACGTAGTCCAGCAGCACAGGATCAGCATTAAAGAAGTGAGGATGAGAGATGAAGACCGGAGAGTCTAAAAATGGACAAAAACAATGGTGCAGTTATTTCTCTAAACCACAATGCCACAACAACGTAAATCTGCAGCAAATATGCTTCTTCTGCAAGAGCAATGTGCAGAAACCCAAACCAAATGTGAGAGCAAATAAGAATTTCAGCTCAAAAAATGTTTTAATGTCAAAAGGAGGAATCTACTTAGAACTCAAAGGGGAAGTTTAATTTAATTCAGTTTATTCGATTAGGACAGTGTGCATTAGTCAACATTACCTCAATGTATGGCAGCGTAAATATGCAGGAATTAGCACAATAGCTACATTTCACCCTTTGTCCTAAGACAAGTGAGCACAAAAAACAAAACACTTAACTATACAATTCACAGGACGGAACACCGTACACACAGTTCTATTCAAAGAAGTAAAACAACATCAACAAAAGAAAACATTTACACAAGAAACAAATAACAAAAACATAGAAATGGATACAAAACCCTTCAACATGAGGCATTAAGTAAGAATTACTTCCCCCCCGCCCCCATGTAAATCAGCCTGGAGGTATAAAGTTATTAATCACTAGCCTTCACTATGCTGCTGTAATTAAAAAAAAACAACAACAAAATAAAATTAGGCTTACTACTGCTTACAAAGAAAAAAAAATGAAGCTGAGAAGGCACAGAGATCAGGAATGTTAAAGGTAAATCAGTGACCTTTGTAATGGTATGATCTGCCTGTACTTACTGTAGCGGCAGCTACTGACGTTGAGCAGCCCAGACTGCCTGCAGGGGCAGAAGCCTTCATTTGGAGGATAATCCGTCCCATTCGCAAACATGGTCTTGGGAGCGACGAATCGATACAGTGGGATGCCGTTCATCACGCCTGATCGCTGATACACGAGCTCCAAAGACCTAAAATAACAGTGAAATTAAATACAGGAAATTATACAGGAAATAAGAAGAAGTTTCACGGAGGATGTGGGGAAATATTCCTACCTGCAGGCATCTGGACTGTAGAAAGGTAGAGTGGTCTCTTTTGTCATAAAAGGAGGCCACAGCTGCCCGGCTGTTCCATTGATCATGTTACACTGAGGTGTCCTCCAGTAGCTCAGCTGTTAAGGCAAAGGGGATCCAATCAGGTAGGAAAAGCATCCAGTCATTAAAAAAAGTTAAAAGGGTGACTTAGAGTGCTAGATCAGGGTCTAAAGCTGAAACATTTGTTACATTTTCAGCTGCTGCGATTCTTTTTCACACTGCACTGTGTCAAACAAACCAAACTGTTTGAAAAACCTGTTCCCCCCTTCGCCTGTGGTGGCGCTGCAACAAGAACACTGAAGGAAACGGAACAAAAACCTCCAAATTTGACACTGGGTGCAACTTTTTTCTTCCCAAAATGTGAACAAAAATGGAGCAGCGTCATATTTTAGCAGTTGGAGGATTTCTATTTTGTTTTCAGCAAAAGACCATGAGCCATTTCTCCAGCTAGCGCTACACAAGGTCTGGTTGTATTTACCCAGAATGCCCTGCGCTGGTCTAGTTCACAAAAGCATTCAAACTGCACCAGAGTTCACTTCAACTGGACTTTTGAGACAAATAACCTGTAGTTTGATTAAACCAGACTTAACAGAGCCGATGTGAAAGTGGTATTATTTTTGTCTTTACCTCAGTGAGGCCATTCCAGGAGTCGACTTTGTGGACGTTTTTGATGTTATCTCTCCCGGTGTGGATGGTGAATAGACCAGTATTGGAGTTATTAAACTGATAAAAAATAATAATAATAAAAACAAAGTCAGAACTAGAAAACAAGCGGTGCAAAGAGAATCGAGATGTAATCATTGAAAAACTTACAGTCAAAATGTTAGTAGCATTAGTGGGGGAAAAAAGAGTCCTAAACTTTAGCATTTAAAATAAAAGCCACTTTATTACTTTATACATTTCCCTTTGATTTATTTATTTATTTATTTATTTTGCTTCAGTACCACATCTGCTGTGAAGCCATTATCCTTTTACCAAAAGGCCAGGTTGTAGGGGTGAGATTAAGTCTTCCTTGTTACAAATCTGCTACAAACACTGAGTAATGTGTGATAGCATCATTTTTCAGTGCACCAGGGATGAACAATTCCATTTGAGTCAATTATCGCATGAAAAGTTGTGTGTTTGCACACACTTTTGCAAACACACTTTGCAGAAGCCAAAGTGTGTTGGACAGTCCAACCTCCTGATGGGGTAACGCAAGGCTCAAGTCTTCTAGTGTCCTGATTATATAAGAGCAAAAACAAGAAGAAAAAGAAACCCTGAAGCAACGACAACATGGCTGGGATTCAAAGAGAAAGCCACCAATTGCCAAGAAGAACAATGCACTTTATAAAATACAGTATGTACAAGTCAGAAAGAGTGTGGTAGTAGTGTTTTAGGGAAAAATAGATCTTTAAAGTTTCTGCCTGTTTAAACAGAGATAAAGTTCTCTGCAGCACAACAGAATGTGTAGAAAAATGAAAGGAAAAGAAAACAAATACTCACCTCTGCAAAGAGGCCAAACTTTCCTGTGGATGGCAGCATGCCAGGGAGGTACTTGTTGAGGAACTCGACCAGTTTGCTGTCATAGCCCCACATCAGCTCTTCCACTGTCTTGGTCAGGAAGGGACCTTCCTTGAACATCATGAAGGTGGCGCTGATCAACAGCCGTAAGGCATAGGGCAGGTCCTCCAGCATCACCGCTGCACCCTGCAAGCAAGGGTTGGAGTCAAAACACAAAGCTCTGAATGTGGGGGAAATATTAAGGGAAATATGAAAAGACTTTGGAGCACGCTCTCATACCAGCACCAACATGTTGGGAATGGTGATGACGTCAGACTCGTTCCCAACGGACATGGAGGGCTCAAAGAAGTATCTGCGGTACTCTCTGTAGGACACGGTGCTGTTGGGGTGAAACGTGATGTTTTCCTTCCTACACTGCTTTCTGGAACGTAAGAACAACACAGGAAGAGATCTAACTGGCAAATCTGTGAAAAAACTGAGCTCCTCTGTAAGGGGGTTTTAGTGCTGTCAGTCATGTCCATGTCCCCAGAACCTGTCATGGCTGATAAGGCTAGTTAGCATGGTCACCCATGGTGGTTGATAAACAGTTTTCCTGTAATGGTTTAAAGTAATTGCAATGAGTATTATCTTGAGCAGAATTTCAAGACTTACACATGATTTCTGACAATGAGCCAATCAAACAGCCACCAAAGGACAGGTTTTGTTATTTAAAAGCAGCCAGACGTTTCAAGGTCTTGAGTAAACCAATCAGGAGTTTGATGACTATTTACTTTAACTACAGAGTGCCTAATCAATGTATTCTGATTGAGTTGTGTTCCCAATCCCTGTTTTCAATGGTTAATTAAAAACCCACATAAAAAATTAAATTGACATCTTCAAACAATGATTATCTGAGTAAATACAAAAAAGCTGTTTTCCTAAATTCTTCATTTTATTTGGTCAACCAAATCAACCTGGAGATGTGTGAATGTAACTGCTTCCTTTTTAAATGACTTCACAGCTTTTTGTGATCAGTTTTAGATAAAATCACTTGGAAATTAATAAAAAAAAAAACATGTATCGCTGTCAAATATCATCCCATCAATGCATGACAGGAAGTCACTCACTCAGGAAGTCAGCAAAAATCTAGGACACACAAGCTACTTTCGTTTCAAAGAAGTGTTAATTTTTTTTTTCAAACTCAAAATGTCTGAAAGTATCCAAACATAATCAAATGCAAAAATTCTCTCTCCACAAAGCCCAAAGAAATCTAACATAAATCTCAGTGGATTATTTCAATTAAAGTGTTTATCAATCAATCAATCAAATTTTATTTGCATAGCATATTTCAGTAGCAATATGCTGCTGAAATATGCATTTGCATATGCATTTCAAGATGCATTACATAATTAAAAAACAAAATAAAAACAGCATGTGACATTGAATAAACGGTAAGAAAGAGAAAGAGATTTTGGAAAAAAAAAACAAAAAAACATCCATCCATCCATTTTCTGCCGCTTATCCGGGATCGGGTCGCGGGACAGCAGCTTCAGAAGGGAACATAAAAAACATAAAAACATAAAAAAGATAAAAACATACACTGCAAAAACCCAAAATCTTACCAAGTATTTTGGTCTAGTTTCTGATGCAAATATCAATACACCTAAAATGAAATTGATATACAAGTAACTTTTAAGCAAGTCAGTTATTATTTAATTTTGATGAAAACTGATTCCACTGGCAGATTACTTTAATTTATAACAGGAAAAATATGTTGTTATAAGTAAAATAATATGCCACTGGAAATAGTACTTTTTTATCAATATTAAGGAATTATTGCCAAGCTCTTACATCTTGCTGAAAAGTTACTTGTAAACTAGTTTTGTCTTATTTCAAGTGGACTAGACCAAAAATACTTGGTAAGATTTTGTGTTTTTGCAGTGTACTCCCAAGGAACAGCAGTTCTCATGCTCGGTCCTGCATTAAAAAGCAAGTTGAATTCCATGCATGCAACATGTAGAACTAATGGGGGGCAAAGCTGCAGGCCTGGAGGTGCAGCAGTTCTGTACCTGTACACATACGGTCCTCTCTGCTCCACCATAGGCTTTTCTCCCTTCAGGATCTCCTCAGGGTTGAGGACATGAAAAAAGTAGACGGACATGAAGAAGGGCACAGGGAGGTCCTTCCACATGGTGTAGGAGAGGTCATTCTTTGGATCAATGATGGTGTTCTGACATGACAAAAGAGAGAGAGGGAGAAGGTGTCATTATGGATAGAAAATGTATTTTAACACAATTGCTGCAAATCATTAAAAATTTTACTTTTTTGATTAATCACAAAAAAACACACAAACTGTTTCTTTAATGTAAGTTTTGATTATTATTATTATTACAGCAAATAAAACCAAAATATAGTTAACTATGTATTTATAGTGTCTCTCTTAAAATGTCTACAACATTCAATCAGTTGACCTAAGATGAAAAGGGCATTGTTCCCATGATTGGCTCTGATTGGTAACTGCCAGGAGGGAAAATCTACTCATTAAATGTGTAAATGCACAAACCTTAGAGGGGAAAAAACAATCAAGATACATTTGACAAATACATAGGGATAATCTTGTGATTTCCTCATTTTCTGGTGGATTCAAAACAACTTCCTCTAATTCTGCCTGTGGGTTGAAGGCTGAACTGCAACACGTTTTCTTCTGAATAACTTTAACAGATTAAATGTACAGTAATAAGATACTCAACAACATGTAGACATACATGTACCCAAGTTTAGTTACTTAAGTTAACCTGATTTTTTTGTTTGTTTTTGTTTTAAACTGACTGTACTTGCTTCGGATTTTAACTATGAAAGCAATTTTGCAGCTTAAATCTTCATGTTTTCCCTCTTTTGTCTGTGTTTCAAATGTTAAGAACGTGAAACTTCTTCCTCCTCAGACCGCTCCAAATTAGTAATTATTTTTGCATGTACTTAGCATCTAATGTAAATTACGGTATTTCTAATCCTTATCTGACTTAAAGTGTTTATTTATTTTAAAATAAACGTTCTCCATAAAACGTGACAAAGTTTCCTTGTATTCTAATGTCCAAAACTCTAGGCATTTTGTCCAATAAACTATGCATGCTTTGGCTGACAAGCATTGTGAATAAATACCCTGACAATATACTCATGTATAATCATAATTTTTTTTATTGTCCAGTTGGTATGTGTTCCAATTATGTTTTGATATTAGAAATAAGTTACAAAAAATGTATATTTCCAAATCCATTTATTTTTTAAATTAATAAATGATGGTGGAAAATGTCCAATATTGGCCAGTCATCTTTAGAAAAATCTTTTTTTTTTCACTTACAGTGCCACTCACTCCTTTTTGTTGCTACATACCTTTTTGTTACAACAGTTTTGCAACAAAGTGTTTTTGCTTGTAGACAAATTTCAAATATGGCTTCACCTTCGACTATGTTTTAACTAGAAACATGGCCAGACCATAATTTAAAGCATTTACATTTGTACAAATTTAACAAAAATATACTACTGTATTTAAGATAGTTTTAATTGAAATTTTCTGAAGCTGTCTTGAAAGTGAACTTTGTGAATAAACTCAATCTAAAGCTGCCTCATGTGGCCTCACAAAGCTCAGTTTTGTAACAAGGAGATCTTGACAGATGGCCTGATGATCTAAAACAGATCACATTTTATCCCCTTACGAAATCGTTTTTTTTTTTGTCTTGGTTTTTTTTACTTACACACAGTCAGTGTTATTAACCATTCAATAGCTTAATTAAAGCTCACATTAAAAAGTTATTAGCGTTAAACAAGCAAAATAAAAAATAAAATAAAAAACTCCATAGTTTTCACCCTGAACACAGCTTCATATTTCTGCTTTACTTTATTTCTTTATCTAAGCTGATAAAAGTCCTGTGTGCGCATGTTATCATGTAGAGGTTGCGCGCGCGCTCTTCTGAAGTCCTTTGAAACTCAAACTTTGACTTCAAGTCCATCAGCAAACAGAAATACCGGCTGTAAATATGCTAAACATCAATGTAAGACGCTTCTTACCTTTACTACTTGGTCATCGATGATTACTGGCCCCACAAAAACGAGAACGATACCGAAAAACGCAGTCAGGACACCTACTACTATGAATCCGGCTGAGACTTTGGATTTATTAACAGCCATCCTGACACTGACAGCTTGACAGGGCACCACTGGTAGTGTTTACGGCACAAAAGTAGCTTTCTTTGTCTGCAAGCTGTTTAGCTGTGCCACGACACGAAGTTAGCTGCCTGTAAACGACCTTACGGTGTCTCAACATGAGACGAACAGCTTCGTTTCTGGTATAAAAAAAACCCCCTGATGTTTCACCGGCTCGCTCATTCACCTTTTTGATTAACGACTCCCATCTGAGACCACGTCCCAGTGTTTATAGTCTAATGGTGACACCTCTACTTCAGCAGCCGAGGATTCTGGGAAGCGTAGTTCCTGCTAGCTACGCTTCCAAATAGAGCTGTGGGTGTTTGCTTAAATAGGCTTTGCGAGATCTGTCACAATAGCAAAATTTTCTGGAAGATATATTTTTGCCAGTAATTATTGGCAAAAATAAACAATAATATTGT
>NW_006800230.1:279599-282124 GCF_000485575.1 Poecilia formosa
AGAGTGTTTTGTCTTAAGCTCCAAACATGAACAACAGTGAAGTCGAAGGAAACTGCTGTTGGGCTGTTGAGCTTGTTTTATACTCAGCGGACCCTCCGCGGCCCCACCCCACATCCTCACCCCATCTTCATTACAAAATCCATGCAAATTCATCCAAGTCACATTTTAGTCAGATGACTGCTGTAGCTGTCAGTGTCTGTTTTAGGCAACTTTGTTTGGGAGGTTTACCTAGCAGTGATAGAGTTGATGCTGCTGTGTGTCTGTTTGTTTGTCAGATGAACTTTGAGACACAAGTTAGCCAGTGGAATAGACCCAAGGAGACAGGAGATAACTTGAGTACACAAACAAGTTTAGAAAAGTGAATCAGTCAAACACAAGGGCAGATAAAGTAGATTGCAAATACTCAGACATAGCACAGCAGTGGGGGTTTCTGTAAAGTTGCTTTTAATCCTATGTATCTATTCCTGTTTGTTGCAATTAAAAAGGTAAAGTAGCCGTCAGCATGTATTTTCAACCCAGGAGTTCTGGGTATATATTCTGAGTCATATAATATGACTCAGGAACTTTGATTCCACTATCAATGCAAAACAACAGGCAGGAATTTACCCCACTCAGCAATCTTTAACTGGATTTTTCTAGCCTGTCAGTGGGATTTATCATTTTCAAAAACACTAGAGCTCAACGTCCCTGAACTCTGCCGAAATATTCCGTAAAACGTCCCCTACCTGTGATCGTAAACATGAGAGTGGATCACTTGTTAGAGGACATTTCTACCATTTCTGCATGACAAACAATCCACAGGAAATAGACTTCTGAGTAATATGTCAATGCCCAGTTGTCCTTGCAAAGTCGACTAGTTTTACATGCACAGGGAGAAACTGCAAGCTTCATGCAAGGCAGTATTGCTAACAACTGCAATGCCATGCAGTCCCTCATACTTTGCATTGAATTGGGTGACTGTGGTTGCAAAGTGACAGTTCAGGGCAAAGTGGTAGATAAGCAATAAACTGTTGATGCATTCAATCATCATAATAATTTCATATGGGTTTGCACATCTCTATTTTATCGTCTGGACTCTGAACATTTTCCTTTAAAGGTGGTTTAACTGGTAGATTAGTGTCTAAAGAAGCATCCTGCATATTTAAGATAAGGTTGCAATATCAACAGGTTAAGCCAGGGGTCCCCAAACTTTTTCCTGCGAGGGCCACATGACTGTTCCCTTTTCTGGTCGGGGGCCGGTCTTAGTTTTTCGAGAAAGAAACCTTAGAAAAGTTTTGTTGACGGGGGGGGGGTGAAACTGTGGAGCGGGGGGGTTATTGGATTACTGCCGACGACATATTCGCGTTTGTAGATAGATTTTTACCCAGAATGCAAATGGAAAAAACCGTGAGCGAAACGGTGACTGGTACTGACTAGTATATATTCCATTGAGGGAAACTAGGTGGTTGAAGAAAAATCCACATATATATGAAAAAAAAAAACACTGAATGCTCTCTGGTATTGTTCAGGGGGCCGGACCAAATGAGGAGGCGGGCAATAAGTTTGGGGACCCCTGGGTTAAGCGGACAGAATAAGTGTGATTATAATTTATTTTAAAGTGAATAATTGCTTAGGATTGCGTTGACTAAAGTCTCTGCCTATGGGCTCTTTGGAACTACGCACTCATAAAACGATCATGTTTCTGATGCACACGGCAACAAATGCACAATTTTTCTAAAACAATTTTGATTCTCCTGCGACCCAAAATCCCAACAGAGAAGTTCAAGGTTCTTTGAAAGAGGATGCGTCATTTCATGTTGTAGCGCCACCGCTTTGAGACAGTCAGCAGTTAACCACATATAACCCACAAATATCACGGCTCCAGTCAAACTGAAGATCACTTGAAAAACTGCAGAAGGAATGACGTCTGAGTTGCAGTTTGTGGGTTACAGCCACAAAAATGTCAATAAGTCCAAAAGACCTGTCTGAATATCAAAGAGATTTATTGATGGAGTTGATAGTATCAAGTTGAAGTTTTTGCCCCCAGCCATCACCCATTTGAGTAGATTTACATGACATTTAAAGTTTGTCTGTTTCCATTTCAGCTCACTCTCTGTCCATTAGATGAAGGTTCTTCCATTCCCCTGCAGGCTGAAGTTCTGCTGCTGCTTTGTCCTGGTGCTGTCACAGATCATTAACTTGTTACAAACTGATATCTACTATCCGTTCAGGGTACTCTACAAATATATAAAGCATTTACTTGCTTAAGTGGGAATCATAATCTTAGCAGATTGTAATCTGGTTTGTTGCTGAGCTAAGCTAAACATCAACACTTAGGTTGGTATAGATCAGACCGGCCTATTTTTCTTTCGATGTAAACCTTGTTTAAACAATGTTTGAAGAGATAATAATGTTGATAACAGGTTTTGTAAAATGTAAGATTTTTTTTTTCTTTGAGTATTTATAAGTTCATACAAATATATTGCTTTTTATTAATTTTTTTTTATTATTAATTTTCCTCAGAAAAATTGAATATTTGAAAGCAT